>NW_024728027.1:0-5603 GCF_018991925.1 Homarus americanus
TATGCCGATATCTATATCGTTTATGTATATAATAAATAATATTGGTCCAAGTACTGAGCCTTGGGGAACTCCACTAGTGACGTTGCTCCAATGCGATTTAGTGCCGTTTATGCTCACTCGCTGTTTCCTGTCCCTTAACCACGCCCTAATCCATTTAAGGATATTACCTTTGATGCCATGCGCTTCTACCTTTCTAATTAGTCTTTCGTGGGGGACTCTGTCGAAGGCTTTGCTAAAGTCGAGATATACCACATCATAATTGTGCCCCTCGTCCACCGATTCGAAAACTGATGAAAAGAATGTTAATAGATTAGTTAGACATGAACGCCCGCTTGTGAAGCCATGTTGGGAATCATTGATCAACTTCTGCTTCTCCAGGTGGTTTCGAATAGAGTTTGAAATAATTGATTCTAGTAATTTACCTACTATTGATGTTAGACTGATTGGGCGGTAGTTAGAGGATAGTGATCTATCCCCCTTCTTGAAAATCAGTATTACATTCGCTTTCCTCCAGGATTCTGGTACTACACCTGTTTTTAAGGACATGTTAAACAACTTTGCTTAGGGCATACTAAGCTCTTCCTTACATTCCTTTAATACTCTGGCAAATATCTCATCGGGACCAGGTGACTTATTAGGCTTTAGTTTGTCTATTTGCTTACTAACATCGTTACTAGTCACTACTATCTCACTTAATTTGTTTTCTTCACTATCTCTGTATAGAGTCGGTGCCTCGGGTATCCTGTTTAAATTTTCGGTGGTGAAAACTGTTGAAAAATATTTATTCAGATTATTGCTGATTTCTCCGTCGTTATCAGTTAGCTCGCCGGTATCTGAACGTATTGGTCCAATCTTATCTCGTGTTTTAGTTTGATACATTTGGTAGAATCCTTTGGGGTTTGCTTTCGCCTCCCCTGCAGGAGCTGCCATGCACAGGCCAACCGGCTTATTGCAGACACCTTATTTTCTTATGTTCTTATGACTCACGTGTGACCTGAGGGAGGCCCAGCAGGTGCTGCTGGAGTATGTCTCCTGTGGGAGACTGCTAGCAGGGGCTCGGTGCTGGGGAGGGAAGTCTCCGTTTGGGAAGGAGCTGTCGGCTCCTTCCCTGTTACAATAACAATCCGAATGTTAATGTTTGAGAAGGGAGCTGAAGGGCCTATATATTGACGATCTCCAGCCAGCAGATGTCGTCACTAATCTGGGTGTGTCTGGTCAGGTGACAGGTGTATTGGCTGGAAGGGTAGCTTCTTGAGGAACACGGTCATGTCGCCGGGTTAAGCTAATCGCGTGGCGGTGAGAACTCTGGGTCCTTGAGACCGTGACCTCTCCTTGGGTCAGGTCTGGACAGGTGTAGTTGCCCAGGTGTAGTTTCTTGAGTAACACGGTCATAACGCCGGGTTAACTCAAGTACCTTGTCCGTGACCTCTCATGGTTCAGGTATTACTCTCACTGTAGGGTGTGTCAACTTGCGTGGGTGACCACGTGGGCTGATAAGCAATCATTATAGTATATAGTGTGGGGGCCATAGTGGTCCATCATCCCTGTCACAGTATATAGTGTGGCGGCCATAGTGGTCCATCATCCCTGGTCACAGTATATAGTGTGGGGGCCATAGTGGTCCATCATCCTTGGTCACAGTATATAGTGTGGGGGCCATAGTGGTCCATCATCTCTGGTCACAGTATATAGTGTGGGGGCCATAGTGGTCCATCATCCCTGGTCACAGTATATAGTGTGGGGGCCATAGTGGTCCATCATCCTTGAATAAATGCTCTCTTAGTGTGGGGGCCATAGTGGTCCAGCCATCCTTTCCAGTACAGTATATGATGTGGGGCCATAGTGGTCCATCATCTGGTCTGATGCTATAGTGTGGAAGTACAAAGTGGTCCATCATCCATGAGTCATAGAAGTATATAGTGTGGGGGCCATAGTGGTCCATCATCCTGGCAACGAAACTATATAATTAATGAGGGGCCCATAGTGATTCCATCATCCTGACAACAGTATATAGTGTATGGGGGCCATGGTGGTCCATCATCTAGCAGCAGTATACATAAGTATTGGGGCCTGAAGTAGTCCATCATCTACAAGCAACAGTATATAGTGTGGGGGCCGCAAGTGGTCCATCATCTAGCAGCAGTATATGTAGTGCGTGGGTGGGGGGGGACACGGAGTGCTAGAGCAGAGGATAACGTCGTGTTACTTATAAGTCAGTCGAGATGAACAGCCAAGAATTCATCTCTCTCTTTAAGGAAAATTGACAAAAATATTAGTATTTCCCGCGACACCTTTATGAGTATTATAGATAATAACATTGGTCTACCCTCTTCTAGGTAACACTCTGTCCAGACACGTACTGGTGACAACAAGGCTATACGCGTCACCTGCTCTGACTTTTCGCCACAAGACAGGTAGGTATAGGGCCAATTGCAAGAACAGTCGTGGGGTGTACGACGCCATTTACGATGACCTTCTTGCCCTGAGCTTGTTACAGTTATACCACTCTTTTGAAGCTCTGGAGAGATGTCGAAGTTTCGATATTTTGAGTACAACACTAGCTAATAATTCCCACCAGGAAACTTGTTTCGAGACTCCTCCAAAGCTTCGAAAAGTGCAGAATTCCACGTGTTAAAGGCGATATTGCTGAAAATCCAATGAGCAGACGAATATTTTTGTTTGACGAGAAAACATTTCATCTTATGCCAACAGTTATATCACCAGCATGATCATGGTGTTTCTTCTGATCCACCATCATGGTGTTTCTTCTCACCCACCATCATGGTGTTTCTTCTCACCCATCATCATGGTGTTTCTTCTCACCCATCATCATGGTGTTTCTTCTTATCCACCATCATGGTGTTTCTTCTCACCCACCATCATGGTGTTTCTTCTCACCCACCATCATGGTGTTTCTTCTGATCCACCATCATGGTGTTTCTTCTCACCCACCATGGTGTTTCTTCTCACCCACCATGGTGTTTCTTCTCACCCACCATCATGGTGTTTCTTCTGATCCACCATCATGGTGTTTCTTCTCACCCACCATGGTGTTTCTTCTCACCCACCATCTTAGTGTTTCTTCTCACCCACCATCATGGTGTTTCTTCTCACCCACCATCATGGTGTTTCTTCTCACCCACCATCATAGTGTTTCTTCTCACCCACCTGTATAGTGTTTCTTCTCACCCACCATCATGGTGTTTCTTCTCACCCACCAAACCATCTGTTCTTCTCACCCACCTGTAGTGTTTCTTCTCACCCCACCATCATAGTGTTTCTTCTCACCCTATGTATTGTTTCTTTCTCACCCACCATCATAGTGTTTCTTCTCACCCACCTGTATAGTGTTTCTTCTCACCCACCATCATGGTGTTTCTTCTCACCCACCATCATGGTGTTTCTTCTCACTCACCATCATGGTGTTTCTTCTCACCCACCATCATAGTGTTTCTTCTCACCCACCTTTATAGTGTTTCTTCTCACCCACCATCATGGTTAACTCATGTGTTTCATAATTCGAGAAAGCAAACAGTGTTATACCTAATCATCAAGTTCCACTCCCCGGTCACTAGTGTTCCCACATTATTAGTTAGACATTATACAAATAAGCGACAACAATTACACACTCCAGCAAGAAGGTTCACGGCACCGGCAAGAAGCAGACAACGATTTAAGAGATGATTATGTTGTGAGGTTTAGTGGAGTTGAAGAAGAAAGTTAAATGCAAGAATAACAGTGTAACTAAACCTCTGGAGAAACAACGTGCAAAGTTGTTAAATAAAAGAATCCTCTCTCCTAGTTACTGAGAGATAGAGTCATTGCACTCACAGTTACTGAGAGATACAATCATTACACTCACAGTTACTGAGAGTTAGAATCATTGCACTCACAGTTTCTGAGAGATAGAATCATTGCACTCACAGTTTCTGAGAGATAGAATCATTACTATTACAGTTACTGAGAGATAGAATCATTACACTCACAGTTACTGAGAGATAGAATCATTACTATTACAGTTACTGAGAGATAGAATCATTACACTCACAGTTTCTGAGAGATAGAATCATTACAGTTACTGAGAGATAGAATAGTTACACTCAAAGTTACTGAGAGATAGAATCATTACTATTACAGTTACTGAGAGATAGAATCATTACTATGTAGGGGTGTAATAATAATAATAATAATAATAATAATAATAATAATAATAATAATAATAATAATAATAATAATAATAATAATAATAATAAAGAACCATAAAGAAATTAAAAAGAAAGAATAAAACATCACAAGTGAGAAGCAATATACTGTATATATATGTTGTGTTGTCAACAGTAAGAGAAACAATTGAGACCCTGCATTTGTGTGTATATATATATATATATATATATATATATATATATATATATATATATATATATATATATATATATATATATATATATATATATATATTTATATGGTTCTTATTATTTTAATTATTAATGTATTATTATTATTATTATTATTATTACATTTTCTCCCCCCAGGCCCCGATGTGGGTCAGTGACCTGTGCCCGGGTGTGTTAATCACCGAAAAAAAATGGTCTCTCTGTCTATCCATCTCAACAGATTTAAATTCAGTATTATGAAGAACTGGATAATGTCGCTGAAATACCTGTAATTGAAGAAAAAATGTTGTGGTGAACCAAGAGGGTGGAAGACTAATAGACAGATGTAAGAGGAACATCATGTGTATTATAAACAGCTTATGTGGTCACCAAGACAACCCTAGATATACGAGGAACAGACACTCTAATTCCAATAGTCAGCCAAGAACACAGACAGTCAACCCAAAATTACGAACCAAATATTAAATATATCTTAAAGGCATAAAAAAAATGTAAAATCATTCATATAAAAATGAAGGACAAATGAGTCTGCAGACAGCGAGAGCCTGAGAGACTCCTCCCAGGAGATAAAAGAAAATGAGTTGAAAAATATAGATAAAACAAGACTGTGGTTAGAGAGAAGAGCAAACATGAGGAAATGGTTAATTAAGTAAGAAAACACGAGAAACAGAACAGTGTTTGTACATCGCCGCACGATGAAGTGTACAGCGTCTGAAACGAAAATTCAAAGATGAGTCAAGGAAAGAATTATCAGATAAATTTATGCCGGATAACTCTCAATAATATAATTCTGTATAAGAGACCAAATAATTGTATGACACCAGGAAGTGGAAGATGAGAATGAAGAGCTTATGGTGAATCCCAATGAACTTAAAGAAAAATGAACTGATTATTTCTAAAACTTACTAAATGCACAACACTAGGAAGATTTAGGCCATGAATAGCCTAATATAACTGACCTCCAGAGAGTCCCTATTAGTACTGAAGAATTAGTACTGAAGACAGTAAGTAATGGAAAGACAATTGGTATTGTTGATAAAGTATACGGCACGAACTGAACTGTTCCAAATGGCACGTGCAATGGAGGAATACCAACGACTGAAGGGACCATACCAACTGACTGGGCAACATAGATAATATTCCAATATTTATGAAAAGGTTCACCCAGGGAAATGCAAAAACTATAGTGATATATTTTATTAGTCTCGT
>NW_024728028.1:0-22507 GCF_018991925.1 Homarus americanus
TGTTTGTGGGTGTGGGGCGTGGATAGTAGGTTTGTTTGTGGGTGTAGGGCGTGGATAGTAGGTTTGTTTGTGGGTGTAGGGCGTGGATAGTAGGTTTGTTTGTGGGTGTAGATACATACATAGTTAAGAGGAATAAATCAAAATGGGAAGAAGATTAAGATAAATAAACTGATGATTAATGGTACAGGTGAGTTAATAAAATAGATATAAATAGATAAATACAGTAGATAGATAGATAGATAGATAGATAAGAACATAAGAACATAAGAAAATAAGGGGTCTGCAATAGGCCGGTTGGCCTGTGCATGGCAGCTCCTGTCGAGAGTTACTACCACTCTCTATCATCCATGAATCTATCTAGCCTCCTTTTGAAAATTTCCAGAGTTCCCACACTTACTACAAAGTTGCTAAGCTTGTTCCACTCGTCCACCACCCTATTTGTGAACCAGTTTCTTCCTATCTCCCTCCTAAACCTAAACTTATCCAACTTGAATCCGTTGCTCCGAGTCCTATCCTGCTCGGATATTATAAGAACTTTATCTATAGCCCCTTTATTGATTCCTTTCACCCACTTAAATACTTCTATCATATCTCCCCGCACTCTTCGTCTTTCTTGGGAATGCAAGTTAAGTTTCTTTAACCTATCCTGATATGGAAGGTTTCCAAGTCCCGGAATCATTTTTGTCATTCTTCGCTGCACCGACTCTAGTGAATTATATCCATTCTATAATAGGGGCACCAGAACTGAACCACATAATCGAGGTGCGGCCCTAACTAACAAAAGATAGTTGCAATAAGACCTCTACCTCTTGTTACTTACACTTCTGAATATAAACCCAATACTCATTTGCCTTATTTCGAACATTAACGCACTGTTTTCTAGGCCGTAGGTCCGGGCTTACAAGTACCCCCAGGTCTCTTTCACAAGTCGACTTCTCTAGGTTGATGTTGTTAAGGCTGTATACATTATCAGTATTTCTTCTTCCAATATTAATTACGCTGCACTTGCTGGTGTTGAATTTCATTTGCCATTTTTCAGACCACCCTGCAGTTTATTTAGATCCTCCTGTAATGCATTTGCATCCTGCCCTAAATTAATCTGCCGCCCTATTTTGGTGTCATCCGCAAACTTGCTTATGTCACTGCTGATCCCAGTATCTAGATCGTTTATGTAGATTATGAACAAGAGTGGGCCTAGTACTGACCCCTGGGGAACCCCACTGGTTACACGGCCCCACTCAGATTTAACACCATCTACGTTGACCCTCTGCGTTCTATCGGTGAGCCATGATTTTATCCAATTTAAAACTTTCCCCTCGGTACCATGAGCCTTAATTTTTCTCAGAAGCCTCTGATGCGGTACTCTGTCAAATGCTTTGCTAAAGTGTAAGTAAATAACATCGTAATTTTCTTCATTATCTACTACCTCGAAGACTTTCCTAAAAAACGTTAGCAGGTTTGTTAGACAAGATTTTCCCTTTGTAAACCCATGTTGAGAGTCGTATTGTACCAGTGATGGTTTGACTTTGATCTCTGACTCAGCTTAAGTGTGTGTGTGTGTGTGTGTGTGTGTGTGTGTGTGCGCGTCATCGTGTGCTGACTTAAAGCATCCAGGAATAATACTAGGTTAAGAAAATTTCTGTCTTACCTGTATGATAAATTTGTTCAGTATTCACCTGTATTCTTTTACCTTGTCTTGTGGTATCTTGGCCAATTTAGCTCTCTAGTAACGGTGACTTTCTCATCTTTTTATCTGACTCATATTTTCCGTAGTTAATCAGTCTCAGAAAGTTATAAACAATGACTTGTACAGTATAGTGGTTAATGATGTATATTAATACAATAACTACAATTCATTTATTTTTTTAGTTTATCGGAAGTTTGACCTTGAGTTTTGACCTATGACCTTAAAAAGTCCGACCTTGAGTTTTGACCTATGACCTTAAAAGTCCGACCTTGAGTTTTGACCTATGACCTTAAAAAGTCCGACCTTGAGTTTTGACCTATGACCTTAAAAGACCGACCTTGAGTTTTGACCTATGACCTTAAAAAGTCCGACCTTGAGTTTTTACCTATGACCTTAAAAAGTCCGACCTTGAGTTTTTACCTATGACCTTAAAAAGTCCGACCTTGAGTTTTGACCTATGGCCTTAAAAAGTTTGACCTTGAGTTTTGACCTATGACCTTAAAAAGTCCGACCTTGAGTTTTGGCCTATGACCTTAAAAAGTTTGACCTTGAGTTTTGACCTATGACCTTAAAAAAAATTAGTATGGTATAATTTTTTGCTTGCGGCAGCTGTTCTATATGTACATTCATTTATCACATCTTTGGTTTAGAGTCAGCGAACATTTCTCTTTATTATAAATATCGCCAAAATAACATCAAGTTTCACTCCATAATACAAGGAAGTGTTTGTAAATATTGGTATTGGATATTAAGGAACTTTATGTAACTCCGTAAATAGATATAAAATAATTTAATCCTCCCACACCTTTAATACCAATGGGATTATGGAATGCACCTGTACAGCATACCTGACCACGGTATTCTAATTTGCTTTGAGCCATTGTGAACCTAACTTAACCTAACCTGACCTGACCTGACCTGACCTGACCTGACCTAACCTGACCTGACGGCCCTAACTAACCCTAACCTAACCTGACCTGACCTGACCTGACCTAACCTGACCTATTACAGCCTGACCTGAGCCTAACCTGACCTGACCTGACCTAACCTAACCTGACCTAACCTGATCTGACCTAACCTGACCTGACCTGACCTAACCTAACCTGACCTGACCTAACCTGAAGGCCCCTCAACAGTTTATGATTTGTTGAGTGTAGCGATGAAAATTGGTTATAATGGGGTGGCTTATGAGGGATTATCATTATGGTGTTATGGTGGGGGGGGAGGAGAAGAGGGATGTAGAGGAGGAAGAAGAGGACAATAGGTATGTGGAGGAGGAGGAGGAAGAAAAAGAAGAGGGAGTTATTAAGGTCTGTCTTGGGAGGAAGATCGAGAACTATTCCACAGACAGACAAACAGACAGACAGACACAGACAGACATAAAAGTATGATAGTTATTTACTTTTATAAGAATTAGTTGTTCTCTTCTTCAGGGTTTTTGTGTCATGATTAAAGTAATATTTTTCAGGTTAAAACTTTGTCCAATTTTAGGGATTAAAAATAGAAAATTACCGGTAATGATGAGCTTTATGAACCTCTGATAATATCACTCTTAAATAACTTGATGTACACACACGCACACACACACACACACACACACACACACACACACACATACACATACACACATGCGCGCGCGCACACACACACACACACACACTCACTCAACTATGTGTGAATTAATAATGTTCTTTGTAAATGTTTGTGTATGTGTCTAAAATTGTGTTTAATATTACAAAAAACTTAAGTGGTGTATATAGTCAACATGCTCGCCTTGTAAGTGAATGGACCTGGGCTCGATTCCCGGGCAGGGTGAAATTAGGTAATGGTTAGCCAGTGCAGTTGGCGAGTTGTCCGATCTTTCTCGGATTATTATTTGGTTTGGGTCATACAGCTCTTTAACTCAGAGTGTGGTCGTTGTGTTGTCGACAGCATTTACACCTTAAACAAATTCACGTCTAAATGGCTCTCAGCCGGGCAGCCTTGAACATGAGAAGCAGCCATTGTTATTATTATTATTTTTATTAGTGTGTGTGTGTGTGCGTGTGCGTGTGTGTGTGTATGTATGCCTGAGTGCTTTTCGCTTACGTGTGTTTATACAGGATAGGACAGGATCACCGTCTGAATACTATGAATGTGTGTGTGTGAGAGAGAGAGAGAGAGAGAGAGAGAGAGAGAGAGAGAGAGCATCCATCACCCTTGATCTATTCTCTCGTTCAATTACGTTTCAAATTTCTCTTAATCTCATATCAGAAATAAATGAGGAGAATAAATGGCCAGAATCGTCTTCAATAACACGATGATAAATCTACATAATATCCTTCTTAAACTGACTGAGCAGAGTATAACAAGGGGAGTGTGTCTGTCTGTCTGTCTGTGTCTGTCTGTCTGTCTGTCTGTGTCTGTTTGTCTATCTGTCTATCGGTTTCTGTGTTTCTGTCTATCTATCTGCTTGTGTGTGTGTGTTACTTAGGGGTTTTTTTACGAAATTGGCTAAAGAATTTTTTTTTTTTTGCATTTATACTAACTATACAAACACCCTTATCTGGTGTATATTATACGTCATACACTTAATACGGAGAGAGAGAGAGAGAGAGAGAGAGAGAGTCTTTACCTCCGCCTTACCATAATTTTAGTCTTGTTGTTCGTGGTCCACCTCTTTTGTTTTTCTCTCTTGAAATATTGCTTATTATTTGTTTTAGATCTAATTAGTAATAAGAAATATGTGTTTTAAATCTCTGTAATGATCTTCTTTTGTTATAATTTCAAGTATTTGTAGTTATTATTGATAATTTAATAAATATATACTGTATTTAGCTTCAGTATGACCACTTAATGTTATTCGCTGCAAAATGAACACTGTGACTCCTGTTGTCTCGGTAAGGTCGTCAGAATCCTTCGTCCGTTGTGTCGTATTTTCTACCACAAAATTATATTGATACTCTTTGGAGGGAATAATGTGCATATTACTTAATTTTCAGATTTGTTATAAACATTTCTTGATTAAATGTAGATATATATATTCAGTGACAGACCAGGAAATGTGTTTTTAATCTGTTAACTAGATTTTTTATTTTTTTTTTATTTATTCGTTTTCTATACCAAGGAATCATTTGTCATTCTTCGTTTTGACAACAAGTTCGTATTTGTTGTAAAATGAATTAATTTATTATAAATCCTTGTAATATTTATTGAGTCATTTTTATCTTTTATTCAGAATATAAAATTTCCCCAAAAATAGACACGAATAAACAAATGAAAGTCTGACTAAATAAATAAATCGACCGAAATATATTTTATGACAAGAATCAGGAAATATAGTTGTACCAGAACGGTCACACAATTTGTACCAAGTTTTAATAAGTGTAATAATGAAGATGGTAAAGTTTTGACTACAATTAATTCCAGTAGATGAGAGAGAATTATATATTATTAGGTTGCCTTGATAATTAAGTATATACAGTCAATTACAGTAGATATATCCTAGATAACACGTGATTAAGTTGTTAGAATATCCAGGGTAATTAAATATACACAGGTAAACAGATATACAAAGGTAGGTGATTAGATCGTTAGAATATCCAGGTAATTAAATATACCCAGGTAATTAAATGAACGAAGGTAATCAAATATACAATGGAAAGGGGGAGGGGGAGGTCATTAAGTAGGTGTAGGCAATTAAACATACACTAAAACACCTGTAATGGAAAATACACTAATGCACAACTATACACCTGACTCAGTGATTACATTATTACTTACCTGAATAATAGACTCTAGGATGAAGAGAAGGCTAATTTAATGTACACTAAAAAGCGTAGGAAATAAATATACCCTGGAGGAAACGCTGCAATGGACTACATGTAAACCCACAAGCAAATAATTAAACACACGCAAGTACTGAGACCACTTAGACCAGGAGGGAAGAGAAAAAATCATGCAATTAACTGCGTGTAAAGACGTTCTCCCAGCGGAATAGCCAGCACCCATTAAGTACACGACACCAAGCAACGTCTCTTTATTCTTGGCTAGATTTGATATTGAATCTTTTTGTGATGTGGTGAAGATATATGTTAGAGACTCCCTTTCAAGTATCCCGACAGATCTTCACCCCCCTTCAAGTATCCCGACAGGCCTTAGAGACCCCCTTCAAGTATCCCGACATACCTTAAGAGCTTGTGTGATGCATCCTTGGTGCCTCTGAAGAAGGTGCTTGGTTTAACTGGTCATAAAGATGAAGCATGATGGTGGTCTGTGTGTGTGTGTGTGTGTGTGTGTTTTATCCTGAAGGTAGACTTAGAGTTTTCAACCAGACAATACAAAACCAAAAGAAAATGAAGGTCAAAGCAGTCTACGTTTGAGGTGTTGTTGAATAGTTCTTTGTTCCTGTTGTGGCCAAAGATTACAGTGGTCCTCCCGTGGGTTGTGGTGTGGCCCTTTGGGAGACTCTTCCCTCCCCCTTTAGGTATCACTCTTTCAACTCTCAGGTGTTTGTGTAATGTTATCCTCATTTCGGTGCTTCTATGCGCGATTTGTTGTTTAAACAGTGGCCAAGATGGATCTCAGACGCCACACTAGAATATCTTGATGATGTTCTAAAATACTCCATCCTACCATGACACTCAACTTGGTGCCTCAGAAGAGAAGATATAGTTCGTGACTCAATCTGTAGGATGCTCACTTCCCTCACATGACCAAGCATGAGACACGGTGGTCCACTCGCGGTTATTTTGACCATCTGTAAGAGTCCTTCCCTCCAGGCCCTCAGCTCTCGAGAACACCACCATGCCCCTCTGAGGAAGTTTCAAGTATTCTGTGACTTGGAAGAAACGGTCCACACTCCCTTTGCCTTCTTCTCTCGTCTTTGTGGAAGGCTGTGGAGGAAGAAAGAGCTATCCAACCTTTTTGTATCCAAGGAGTTAATTTTTTTGTGGTTGGATCTCCGTTTGTGTGTCTGTCTTTTATCTCTTCTTATCTCAGGGAGTGTAGGTGGATGACAAGAGGGTTTTGATATTACTAGGTGCATTCAGTCTTTGTGTGTGTGTGTGTGTGTGTGTCTGTTTATGTGAGTGTGTGTGTCTGTTTATGTGAGTGTGTGTGTGTTTGTGTGTCTATTTATGTGAGTGTGTGTGTCTGTTTATGTGAGTGTGTGTGTATCGGTGTTTCCACAAGTGTACCTAAAACTTTTGTGACGATCAGTGCCATGGGGAGGAGGGTACACTATCAAGTTATAAATAAACTACAAATTTACTCCCTTGTTTATCGACGTTGTTGAGGAACAAGTTATTAAGTGAACACATCAGAGTACTAACACACACAGTCACACACACACACACACACACACACACACACACACACTACTCTCGGAGCAGCCAGGTCAACTGTTATGTTGGCCCATACCAACTCCCTCCCCTGAACCCTCCTCCCCACCGGAATATCAACATGTTCTCGCCAGAAGTTACTATTTCATTTAGGAAAGGAATGGAACCAGTGTTAAACAGAGGTGAACAGTGGTGAACAGTGCTTAAGTCAGTGAGAACAACTCAACAGTAACAGTAGTACCCAAGTTAACCTTCTTCACACAGTGAGGTCCCAGGTACCCAGTGATAACGGCCCGTGAGACCCAACAACCAGCGATGTGTTAATCCGTCTACGATAGGAAGGCCTAAGACCAAACCTCACTCATATAACACCATCTGTGAGGGAACTACTACACCACGTGAGGCCCCTCATAACACCATCTGTGAGAGAATTACTACACCACGTGAGGCCCCTCATAACACCATCTGTGAGGGAATTACTACACCACGTCAAGTCCCTCATAACACCATCTGTGAGGGAATTACTACACCACATGTCCCTCATAACACCATATGTGAGGAAATTACTACACCACGTGAGCCCTCATAACACTATCTGTGAGGGTACTACCACGTGAGGCCCCTTATAACACCATCTGTGAGGGAATTACTACACCACGTGAGGCCCCTCATAACACCATCTGTGAGGGAATTACTACACCACGTGAGGCCCCTCATAACACCATCTGTGAGGGAACTACTACACCACGTGAGGTTCCTCCTAACACCATCTGGGAGGGAGTTACTACACTACGTTTTTGCTGTTCAACACCTACAATAATCTATATGTTCACTGTATGTTCCTTTACCTTTCTCTAATGAAGGCTTTTGTTAAACCACCAATGTATGTAATAAGTCATTTATGTCCAATGTATATTTTCAGCCTTCGGGCTGCAGAACTTTTTCAATAAACCGTCAATTATTATTATTTATTTATTATTACACACACACACACACACTCATACACACATACACACAGGAAACGATCTTTATTTACCTGGCCCTTTCATAATAGATTGATGTTTCTTTATATACGTATAATTTAGATCACTTAGAGGTAAGTCAAGAGAGCAGACTCGTTCACTTCACATCTCACTGACCATTAACCCATAAAAAATGCGTCTAATCAAAAAAAACAAAAAACGAAAAAAATGCCCATGTGAGGATGAAAAAAAAATTCCTTCTCATGCACACATATACATAGTCTCCTGTTAGGCCATCCTTAATGGTTTTCCTAATTTGGTGTTGTTTGTTATGATATTGAGTGAGGTGGTGACGGTGAGGGACAGCTGGTGTGCCGCTGGGGACAGGTGGAGTCTCTCAACCAGCTGCCACTACCTACCACCTCACCCTGCCACTACCTCCTGATTCTCACCCCAACACCCCCCTCTCTCTCTCTCGCCACCTACCTCCAACTCTCCGTCTTGTCTGTCATTATCTCCATCTGACTCTCGCCATCTTTCATCCTTCCTCCCTCCCTCCCTCACAACCCAGTAAACACATTCTCCCTTCAATATGCTCCCTTCAATATACTCCCTTTTATATGCTCCCTCATATAAACGACACCAACCAATGCTACATATTCACCACTTTTAACTTCTGACCACGAGAACAAGAACAGCAGCAACAGACATGAACATTATTATCTTCTTGACATTAAAATAGACGATATAAATGAATTAATATCCTGACGCGTATAAATTTGGAATAAAAATCAATCCCATCATGATACTAAGAGACACACCTTTTGTATTGTTCTTGTGGCATTAAATGGAGAAGAGATAAATGCTTTGTCGTGAGAGTAGTTTTGGTGACACACAAACACACACACACACACACACGCACACACACACACATGCACACACACTCGGACGCCCAGTGTAATGATAATCAATATTCGACACTTAGTTCCTTTGTGATCTTTCCTTTTCTCACTCACGTGAACGAGAGGCCGGACTTGGCAAGGAAATTGATCTTCCGAGACGGTTTGTATGGTTGGATGTCTGTCTGTCTGTCTGTCTGTGTGTGTGTCTGCTTGGTGATATAGTATGACAGGTAACCTAAAGATTAGCCCCAAGCTTATATCACCTTAAGATTAAACAATCTAATCTAACCTAACCTAACCTCCTCAGGTAACGTTAAGGTGTTTTATCATCAGGTGAAATAAGCTAGGATGACTAATCAACAGGTGATACAGATTAAGTAAACGAGTCATCATCATATGGTTTTCATTTGTAATTTAATCATCTACATTATTACTCTTGGGGAGGGGGGTCAAAGGTCACGGGGTCATGATAGCGGGGTTGTGGACCTCGACAGTGTGGCCTCTGGGTCATTATCTTCCACAGGAGGCAATAACGTAGTCATTTATGTGTTGTCTGTTTGGTGGTTTGTTTTCCGTACAACGCACACAGAACTGAGAGGTAGAGTGTGTATGCTTATTGGGAATGTTCTCTGTAGTGGCTGTGTGTGTGTGCGCGTGTGTGTATGCGCGTGTGTGTACGTTTGTGTATATTACATTTCTATAACAATAATACCACATTTCACCGTTGGCTCACTATTATACAGTCGAGTTCATTTATTATGTTGTAACAGTAACTTTTATTTCACCTCGCTGGCAAACACCGCTATTAAAACCTGCCGCCACACAAGCTGTTTACAACCAGAGAGCGCACCATTAAACGAACTGACCTAATAACTACACCAATAATATCTGCGCACCATTAAACGAACTGACCCAATAAACTACACCAATAATATCTTCACACACATATTGCAAGGAGACCAGTTTCGGTATAATTAGTTTCCTGAAGCTTTCTTACCTGGTCAGGTGTGTCACAAGTATACTGAGCGTGTAAAACAATGGCGGTGATATTGGTTCCTCTCGTCCCTTCCCGCCGTCCTTGGTTTGGTATGATGGTGTTGGTGTGGTGTTGGTGTGATGTTGGTGTGGTGCTAGTGTGGTGTCCGCCAGCCACCCCCCCCTCTTCCCCAACATCACACTCCTACTCCCTCTGACAACTTAATTTATACCTTGTTCTCTGTTAGCCGGTCCACTGCATTACCGTACTGAGGGCGTTACCTTTAATGTACGCACTTGTTGGTCTGAATATTGGGTCAGTCACTTGTATGATTCGCTCCCTCAAGGAACACATCAACTTCTGACGGCCAAATTCATACCTTGTGTCGTGTCTGGCTCATTGCAGACATAATACCGCACAACCTGGTGTGATAAATGTTATTAACCCTCTTCCTGGAGCCGGGGCCGTCCGTCTTAACATTGTACTCTCTAGATGGGACAAAGACTAATACACCAAATAGCAGATGACGACGTTCAGTCCTTGTTCCCTGCCTCACACACTTCATACGGTCGAGGTTACCGTGTCTTCGTGAACCACATATATACTGGACTGAGTACTGCGTTAAATAATCTAATGTTCTACTCTGTAAGCATGGGGTGCGGTGACCGGGTGGATATTGCTCTCGCCTTCTGTCGTTAGGGTTGCTACTTTGTACTGAGGGGGCGGGGGCACTCACAGTCTACCCAGCTGTGAAGGAGTAACTAACCTTACAACTACGAAGTGATGGTATTCGTGTCCAGCCCCGCGTATGGTGTGCCTCATCGTGTACTTACAGAGGTTTAGTATACAGTGTCTGGGTTGCTCTTAATATATTATGAGCTCTAATTTTACTTTTCACTCAGTAAACAAAGTCCAAACTGGGATACATCTACAGCTTGCAACTACATTCACGCCACCACAGTTCCCGCTCAGCTCACTACAACACCCTCGGTTTTTGTAATACACTACTTGGTCAAGAAGAACAGTGAGGACTTACTACCTATCCTGTTCACTGCTGAGCTTACTGACAAATGATCAAACCAGTTTCTCGTATTTGTAAACATTAATTTAGAGCCTCCGGGTATTTTTAACACAAAGGTAATCTCTTTTTTTTATTGCTGGGCCTAATTCTACATTTTTTTTTAGATATAATACTGATATATAATTATATTCTAGTGCTTCACCGACACCTAAGTAATCTTTTTTTGTTCTGAACAGCAAAACATCAACTCAGCAAGGGAATACTCTTCATTTAATAGCCAATGCATTGTTAAAAGAATGAATATTACAAAAAATTTCAGTTTATTCCTCAGTTCTTGGAGATATTACAACAAGTTGGCCTCGATTTACGATATAAAACCAAATTAGTAAATTTGACGTCTGAAGTGAACCCTCCAAATGCTTCGAAATGAGACTCCATAATTATACAGACAAACATTTCGAAGAACATAATCGATTAACCAATAAGTATGTGAGAGTGTGTGTGTGTGTGTGTGTGTGTGTGTGTGTGTGTGTGTGGTGAATTTACCCGAACTGACACTAAAGTAACAATAGGCAAGAAGGAAACAAAGAAAGACAAAGACAAACACTGTAACCTAATCTAACCTAACCTAACCTAACCTAACCTAACCTAACCTCCAACCTTAGTGGTGAGTGGCACAACAAGGTACAAGCACTTCCTACTCCGACAGACTCGCAGACACGCGTGCAGGATGGCATACATACACAACACGCACGTACACGAGCACACACACACACACACATATATGAAATAGTCCATCCGTCTGTATGAATAAGTCCGACACTTCCCATACAGTGACACCCCCACCCCCCACCCCCCTCCCCCCAATGCCGAAGAAATTTAGGTCATCTCACCCCTCCCCCCACCAAGTCATCGCCTGTCTTGGGCTCCACACATCGCCTCTACTCGTCCATCTGTCATCACTTCCTAGGCTTTTATATGTATGATCTTTGTCCTTTTTTCCTGGATGATTTTGTTGCATGATAAACATTCGAGTTTTTGTGTGTCTGATACTTGCCATTTTTTATATCAATATTTTAGTTGGGTTATAGTTAGCAAAATAATCGTATATATTCTATTAATCCCTTTAGAATAATGAATCCCTAGAGTATGTATGTATATATGTATGTATATATGTAGACTTATGCATATATACTATATATAAAATCGTATGGGGGTTCTTGGTACAACGTCATGTTTTCCCCTCAATGCAATATGCCGGGTCGGACGCTATAAAATAAGATGGAATTTTCTGGAGAAGTGCAGCCAGCGTGAGCATGTGACCCAGCATCTATCACCACCACCGCTGCTACTACTACTACTACTACTTTTTTTTTTTTATAAACGTGTGCCCAGCCCCCAATAGCCACACCTTCGCCACCATTTATTTACCTTAATATTAAATATCCTAATACATACAATTGCTTATCCTATCTGTGTTAAATTATTGAGCCCGCAGATCTATGCGGCATCTGGTGACTGCATTCATAGTCAATATCTGCAGCAGTTGTCGGAGTAGGGGCAGAAGCTCGTTCCCTGAGTGGTATAGCCGACCGGAAGGAGAGAGAAGGACAAATGACATCTCATCCAGGCTGTAACATAACTTCTGGGTTGTTGCTTCTGTTCGAGATCAACTCCATGAGCCTGGCGTAGAAAAACATCTTGCACTTGGGCCTATCCCACCAGAGGTTGTGTGAACATCAGAGGAGTGAAGCTGCCTTGATCAACGTTTTGAATTCTCTCCCCATACGCCCTTCTCTTGTCGTTCTCGTTCCTCCTATGTGCAGCATCGAGAGCTAGGTTACGGTGACAAGTGGCCATGGGATAAAAAATCCTGATGTCGAAGAAAGCTCGCTGTCCCCGCGTCCAGAATCCTCGAGCACTGACGTCCACACGGGCTTCGTTAGATGTGTTTGAAGTCCTGTGTTGGAAGATCTCACGATCCAGTGGAAGGAGGGTCGGTTCTACCATGACGTCCCGGCAGATTTCCTTCAACATATTTGCTGTGAGATCCCTTACCTCGTCATGCCTCATGCATATGAAGCCCCCCTTCTTACTACTACTACTACTACGTCAACCATCTCACTACCACTATCATCAACATCATTATTACTACAACCATTACTGCCACCATTTCTAGAACTCATTACTACTATCACCACCATCACCACTATCATCACCACCACCTCTACCATTACTCTTATCACCACCACTACCACCACACACGAGAAAGGTGACACAATAATGTTAGAAAAATACTTGGAAAATGCAGTGAAAATTCAAGGATATATTGCAATGTGAAGACGAATTTTGTGGACGAGAATGTCTGAGAAATTGCTCACTTGTAATTTCACAGATAAAAAAGTTCTCAAAATCACGCAGGAATAAGGAAAAATTTTGAAAACTGAAACTGCATAAAAAACGTGAATAAACAGTGAAGATAATTGATTTCAAGACGTAACTTATAATAAAAAAATAAAAAAATATAGACATGAATTAATAAGAAAAAGTTAATAGGAATAAAACAATATCCCAAAGAGGAAACTACTAGACACGAGAGAGAGAGAGTGTATAGTAGAAATAGTGTGGTGGTGCAGCCTCCTCTTAAGAAGATACATATCGCTTTTTATGAGGTAGTATGACCCATCTCTCCTCTTTTGCCAAGATGGAATATTTTCACCAGAAAACCTAAGTCTTATATTATGATGTCACTGTGTATACTCAAGACCTTTCTCCCCTAAATATTGCTCCTCAAGACGTTTCTCCCCCAAATATTGCTCTCCAAGATCTTTTTCCTCAACATATTTCTCCCCAAGATCTTTCTCCATCAGATATATTTCGCCAGAATATTCCTCCTTATGATATGTCTCCCTGAGTAACCAAGACGAAGAATTTATGATGGTCCCGCCAGCGGCAACTCACTAATTAAAAATCCAGGTCTTTGATGCGAAGAATTAATATCAGTGAAGGTAAAAAATTCAATGATAAGATCCAATATTCCATTACTTTTAATATAGAGGATTTTAATATATCATGGACGAAAGTTTCCATATATCAGTTACTTATTATAATTACAGTTCTTTGATGGAAGGATTTAGGGAAGAAAAAAAACAAATGTTGATCCCATGTCCGTTTGATTGCAGATTTTAATTACTCTCGTTTCATATATCTTTATATTTTTGGGGGGGTGGGTGGGTGCGGGGTGGGGAGGGTTGTATTTGGTGTTTTGCAATACACAGGATACTGGTGGGTGTATGTACGTCGCTCAGGGTACGTGTATCTGGCTGTGATGTGCACCACCAACTTCCCTCGCACTGTTTGAGTTGTCTTAAGCAAAGCCTCATTTGTCGAGAAGTTGTCAGGAAACTTAAACAATATTCATCAGAGAGGCAGCTGCATGACACACATAAAGGAGAGCACTTCACGAGGTAGGAGACACTTCAGGGGGCGACTCACGACCCTTGAAACACACTCTTCTTGGCCAGCCCTCCCCTAAAGAGTGTCTGGAATGGTACTTGGAGGACAGTCCACACGTATTTCGGGAGAGTATATGCAGTAGTGAGGCAGTTGGCTTCACACTCTAGCCTCACGTTCACAGTTGTAAAGCTCTTTAAAAAGTTACTTTCCCCGAGACAGTAATTATCACAGTAAACCAGGAAGTGTTGGTGTGTGAGGATCCACACGGTAGTTTATCGTGACCAGATATACAGTCAACAAGAAAATGACCTCGCCCCTGGGATCCGTTGGAACTGGGAATGGACAAATACCTCAGCCACTCATGGTATGTGTGGATTGACGTACTCGAGTTTTCTAAACATTTCATCCTGTGTTACCAGAATGAGACGTACGGAAAGTGGCCTTATAATATTTTTATTGACTGTATGCATGCCTAGTCACCCTCCACACGACTCTTTTTTTGAGTAGAAATAATACACAATAACATCTCCAATTGATTATAACATAAACACTTCTTGCGGTGTGTTAAAAATGGCTCCTGTTCATTCAGTCGTGTTGAATGTTACTGATTCAGAATTCATAGAGTTTATTTGAAAAAGAAGCCTTAACTTTAGAGGTAAATATCAATATCAACATTTTCACCCATTCAAACCTCAGCTGCCACATTCATGGACTGTATTCTCACGTTCTTAGTAAGTGTAATTTTAGTGCAATTTTTCTGGGTTCTGGTGTGTGGTTATTTGACTTGGCAAAACGCTATTCACCTCCTTAATGAACATGAGCATTCATATGGATTTCAATTTGATGGAACTTGGGTGACTTGTGACTAGACTCGATATTTTCTGGCAAGTTATGGAGGCTATAACAAAATTGTGCCAGATATTAGGAGGAAAAATTGCAACACTATCAACACGACATTTTCTCACACATGACTACACCCCATATTCTATGTGACTTAAGGTGCCGATGATTTATTATGATGATATTTTGTGTACATATATTTATATCATTCTACGACCTTACTTAAAACTACACCAAACGTACTATCCAAATTTTCTAGCGAAGACCCTCTCCTCCTTTCCAGTTGATTGGCTGATATGTAATGGCAATATATTCACCATCTACAGTGACCAACCCACAAACAACAATGGGTTATTATTAGGTCGATGGTAAAAATATACATATGACGTACACTGCAGGCAACGACCAACCCCTATAACACCTCAAGGACCAAAAAAACAAAACATTACGGTTGAAGTTACTTAAGGAATGGCGAATAAAGGCAAGGAATACTAAAAGGGAGAAATGCAAGTTATGATAATTGTGGAATAGGAGACGTAGTAAGCGAAGATATGTCCAGGATAGAGCATATACAAGGGGACTATACACTATACACGGTGACTATACACTATCCACGAGGACTATACATTATACACGGGGACTATACACTATCCACGGGGACTATACACTATCCACGGGGACTATACACTATCCACGGGGACTATACACTATCCACGGGGACTATACACTATACACGGGGACTGAAGGCTATAGGGAATTCATACAAGGATTCTCAGATTAACTTTACTAGTCAGAAAACACCTGTAGCTATAACCCTCGCCGTCTAGAATCCAGATGACTCTAACACTAAGTACAGGATACAAGTTCTCTTTTATTTCCTTCTAATATACAGAGTTTGTTCCTCCAGGCTTTCCCTTCCCCTCACCCATGACTCAGGGTTTCATAGTGTCAGCAATCACCCCCAATAAAGCAAAAGGGAGTTTAATAGTTTACTTTATACTTTCAATAGAGATAATTAAGGAAATATATTTACTGTCTCCTTAAACTAGTAAAGGTATATAGTAACCCCTTTAAATGATATTAAAGTTGGAATGTAAAGTAAAATAAAATAAAATTGATTAGTCATAAATTCATGGTATTAATATCTGAAATATGGCAAAATATTATCTTTATTTGTCACGATTCACAGATCTCTCTCTCTCTCTCTCTCTCTCTCTCTCTCTCTCTCTCTCTCTCTCTCTCTCTCTCTCTCACACACACACAGGACGATTAACTGTGTAAAACTATCTAACTCATGAATAATGTAGAACAAATTATCTTTATACATCACCCATCTTACTTTCTGGTTCCTTAAGGTGAATCGGAGAGTATTTACATAATGCTGTGATTCTCATTATTCATCCTATGTATAAAATAATCACAATGATGAAGAGTGAAGGAGTAATTAAGACGAGCATATGTTAAGGCGAAGTTTACAGTGGGTGAGTGATGATAATGGTGGCGTTGATGGTGGTGGTGGTGGTGCAGGTGGTGGGGGTGGGGTGGTGGGGGTGGGTGGTGGGAGTGGTGGTGGTGGGGAGTGGTGTTGAGGTGGGGGAGTGGGGTGGTGGTGGTGGGGTGGTGTTGAGTGGGGTGGTGGGGGTGGGGTGGTTGTGGGTGGTGGGGTGGTGGTGGTGGGGTGGTGTTGGTGGGTGGTGGGGTGGTGGTGGTGGAGTGGTGTTGGTGGGTTGTGGGTGGTGGGGGGTGGGGTGGTGGTGGGTGGTGGGGTGGTGTTGGTGGGTGGTGGGGTGGTGTTGGTGGGTGGTGGGGTGGTGTTGGTGGGTGGTGCAGGTGGTGGGGGTATTACTGTACCCTGGCTCACCTCTGTTCATGTTTATTCATTAGAATTCTTTTGGGATGACAACTTGTTGGGAATGCATTGACTGAATCTCCTGAACGACCGATCCCTTCTTTAGTAGTGAATATGCAGGAATATTACACACACACACACACACACACATGCATAAATAAACCTGTAAACGCACTTCCTTTCAAACTTCCATAATCGTGGTATTAAAGAAGATGAAAGTGCAGGTAACAAACACACACACACACACACACACTACATCCTTGACCACCGAAGGGTCGAGACGTGCCTGGCGCTCCTCTTGGAGCAGCCAGGTCAACTGTTGTGTTGGCCCATACCAGCCCCCTCCCCTGAACCCTCCTCCCCACCGGAATATCAACATGTTCTCGCCAGAAGTTGCTGTTTCATTTAGGAAAGGAATGGAACCAGTGTTAAACAGGGGTGAACAGTGGTGAACAGTGCTTAAGTCAGTGAGAACAACTCAACAGTAACAGTGGTACCCAAGTTAACCTTCACACAATGAGGTCCCAGGTACCCAGTGATAACGGCCCGTGAGGACTAACAACCAGCGATGTGTTAATCTGTCTACGATAGGAAGGCCTGGGACCACACCTCCTCCATATAACTTACCATCTGTGAGAATTACTACATAAAGTCAGCATCATCTCTTTTAATGTCATGGAGCTGTGATTGTCTGTTACCTGCCGACACACGCGTTTAAACCTGATGGATCATGTACCCACAGGAGGCAGGATGGAACAGGATGGAAAGGGTGGGAGAGGAGGAGGTATCGTGCTTCCCCATCCCTCGCTGACAACTGATTCATAAGCCAGTCATACGCCCTCAGCTCTCTTCGTTTTACCGGTCTCATTTGAATATAAATTGTGCCCGTGTGTGAGGCAGAGGGTAGTGGTAGAGTGTGTGTGTGTGTGTGTGTGTGTGTGTGTGTGACAGAAAAACACTCACTTAAACTCTACAGTATTTTTATAGATGTATTAAGTAAAGACACAAGAATAAACAAAGAAAATTATCAGATTAAGATGAAAATCGTAATATTTTTCATTTCAGTCTAAGTCTTCGGTCGGTAATAACATAATTTTCCCTTAACAAGTAACTCCGTTTTCTTTTTCCTATGCCTCCTACATCTCTATTCCCCTCTCATGCTGCCTACGACCCTTGCTTCCTTTCATACTTCCCTCCCTCTCTCTTGTTTCTAAAATTTGTATTCCTCCACCTACTAATACACCCCCACCACCACCCACCTCTCCCACCAACCACTCTTCCCCCCTCCCCCACCCGCCCCCTACCACACAGTGTGCCGGGCTGCATCAGTGGTAGTAGAATTTCCTAAGCTGTTAACCACTTGCAATATTCGTTGAGAAAAACTCTTTTTTTTATGGTGGGGGAACATTTTGCTATTTTGTTGTTCATTGACTGAGTATGGCCATAGTAATCTGGGGAAGACAGAGCAGACGGGGAATAAGATTGTTTTAAATAACATAAAAACAGATTAAATTCTACCATATATGAATTAGTTTCCAGTATTTTTTATCATGAAAGATTGTAAATAACAATTGGATTATTGACAAAGAAAAATATTGAAGTGTTTTAATGGTCTTGTGAAAGTTAAGGGGAATAGGTATGTATGTAGATGAAGATATGTTAATGAGTAGTTTTTGCTAGAGAACCTGAAAGAACATATTGAGAAATTATGTAGTTTAGTGACTTACATATTCAACTGGGTGTTGGCTCTCTTAACGGCGATACTGGTGCCAAAATGTACGCATGATTTTTCCTGTAGTGTCCGTGGGGATATACAAACATACAGACGGATTAAAAACAGGTATTTTATCGTTCCTGTAGGTGGTAAGGTAAAAAAATAAACACTCGTAAGATGGTTAGCTGCTGAGGGAAAACTAAAAACAAACTTGGGTCAAAATACACTGAAACAAGACTAGTACAGGGAAGACGTCCAGGAAGCGAGGCGGAACAAGCTAAGGATGGACCCTGTTAATCCACGTAGTAGCCTTAACAGGGGATAGATTAAGGAAGGAAGGAAGGAAGGAGGTTTGAAGGATATATGAGATTAGGATGGGAGTGGTGGGTGAAGTGAAGGAGTGTGTGGTGAGAGGGTCTGGACAGGTCGGTAGGATAGATGGCCAAAGACTAACCGTGAATAACTGAGATGAACGGGCATGACAGTGTGGCAAGATCCAGTGACAGCATGATAGAGTCGACCTCTGAGTGCAGTAGACGATCCCAGTGAGTACGGTATCTTAAGCTCTAGAGTACTATTTCATTGTACTCAAATAGCCTGATAAATAAGGTATCTAAACCCCTTTAGTACGATGCCAACCCCTGAGTACAGTGGAATAGTCCAATGAGTAAGGATAATTTTAATCCATTGAGTATGATAACTTAATCCATGGGCGATGACTGTGTTAATCCTATGAATATGTTATCTTAACCCAGTAAGTGCTAGATTAATTCATCGTTCTGAAGGGGTTAAGTCGCCGTTCTGAAGGGGTTAAGTCATCCTCAAGGGGTTAAGTCACCGTTCTTAATAATAATAATAGTAATAATAATAATAATAATAATAATATATATTATAAACGATTTAAACTATTCTTCTTCTTCCACTTGTTTACCTGAGTTATCTTTAGTGACTCTCTTATCTGTTATTCTTTTACATTTTTTCTTATTTCCTGACACTTATCATGATAATTACTTTAGAGAAAATGTGGCGTGTGTGTGTGTGTGTGTGTGTGTGTGTGTGTGTGTGTGTGTGTGTGTGTGTGTCCAGGACTTTACATCCTCACATAACTCATGTTTGAGGAGGAGGAAGATGAAGAAGAGGAGGAGGAGGACGAAGAAGAGGACGAAGAGGAGGAGGAGGAGGAAGAGGAAGAGGAGGAGGGACATAAATAACGAGAAGGAAAGTATAAATGACTGAGTGAGTGACCGTAGACAATACCAACATGATCAAGGGCTCGTATGAGTGACCGCGTACCTCACAAACCGCACTGACTGGACTATCTACACGTGTGAGTGACCAACTGACCATGGAAGTAGGTGAGTGACTCCTTTAGTCAAGCAGAGGGAGAAGGGGAGGAAGATAAACAGTGATCAACAGCGACAAACTTCATTGGTTCGATAGGTCCTCCTACAGCTATGAGGTCGAGGTTTAATGGCATCTGAAGGGAGCTGTGCTAATTGAGTGTTACTCTTTATTGGCTTTATAACCTGAGTCGGGCTTGTTGCGTACAAGATCCACTCGTATGTGGGTAAAGCTGGTCGCTGATTGGTTCATACACGACCGTGATGTCAACTTGTGTCCGTCCCACTCTCTGGTAAAGTAAGATTTTCTGTTAGGTTAGGTTAGATAGGCTACGATAGGTGTAGATTGATTAGTTAGTTGAGGTGTGGTGTCGAGTGGGTACGGCTCTTGTCTCTTGACCTGAGGGTCGCTAGTTCAATCCGTCATCCCACCACACACACACACTCAGCTTTTTCTCTCTCTCTCTCTCAGCATAGTTATTTTAGGAGAAATGACTGAGTGTAACCTAAAAAAAAAATCTAAATTATATGTGAATATCAGTTCTGAATTTTAACTTGTGTACCTATGACGTTCTGAACTCACATAGTACCACTAGCAGTTATGGAAATCAATTAATTTTTCTCAAAGGTTTCATGGAACAACTTTTTTTTTCTCGGGTTTATTTAAAAATAATTCCTCGTGATATCTATTTTTCACATCAGTTTGTTTCAGTTTATTCTGATATATATTCGTATTTATTTTATTTTATTTTATATGCTATTTTTTATTATTTTTATATATATTTTGTCTTCAATTTTTATTCATTAATTTTTTCTCCGTCGGTTACTCACTATTTTTTATTATTTTTTCTTTATTTTTTTCTTTCCTGGTTATACATATTTTACATCTAATAATATCCTTCTACTCTTCATTCTTGGTTATTCACGTTATATTTACATTAATTTCCTTCCATTCTTTCATTTTTTCCTAGTTAAAGACGCGTTTTTTCCCATTTACGTTTATCCAGTAATTTATTCATATCAAAGCTGTTTTTCCCCAATTTGTACTTTTCTTCCTCACAAAACATTCTCAAACTTGTCCCCAGTTCATACAGTTATTTATGTCTGTGTAATCTGTAATTTTCAACACATATTTCTTGCTAGTAAATCGTGAATGTTAATCGTCTTGTCAATTATTTTTTTTGCTTCAGTTAATGGTTTCCTAAAATGTATATATAATATCTATATTTTTTTATGGAGTCTTTTCCGTATATTTGGGTCATATACTCTCTCTCTCTCTCTCTCTCTCTCTCTCTCTCTCCACCCATGCAAGTACATAATTAATATTTTATACTGCAGCGTAGACCATAACTTACAAAACCATTGAAGCGTTGGAATGTAAAGTACAGGACATATATTGAACTTTCGTGTGTGAGCAGTTTAGAATGGGTCAATGTCATGAACGTGAGCACTGGTGTGTGTGTGTGTGTGTGTGTCTGTGTGTGTGTGTCTGTGTGTGTGTGTTTTGTGTGTGTGCGTTTTGTGTGTGTGCGTGTGTGTTAGCGTTACTGGGTCACTCGGTTAACGTTAAAAGCTGTCAGTAAAAAAAAAAAAACGAAGAAAAACAGTAAACATTCAAACACTTTCTGGTAATATTCTCAGTGGTTATAATGAGAACCGGTCTTGAGTGAGAGAGAGAGAGAGAGAGAGAGAGAGAGATGCACAGGTAGACAGGAAGAGCAACATAGGTAGATATCAGAGAGAGAAAAAGAAAATACGAAGAAAGCAGTAAGAAGGGCGAAAGAAAAAATGAAAGAAAACAAAAGATTAACAAAATTAAACTCTCCAGGTGCTTGATCTGAGACAAATTGTTACAAACGCCATTAAATATGTGGGATTGGCTTACTCACATTAGGAACAATTCAATGAAACTTGGAACCTTCCCTTCCCTTTCCTCCCCCCCCCCCCAAAAAAATCCATATAAATCTGTTTTTCTATCTTTCTTTCTCTCTTTTTTTCTCATTTTTGTTCTTTTCCTCAGTTATTGTTTTTCTTTTCTCTGATTTTTCCTTCTCTATTTTTTCCTTCTTTCTCTCTATCTCTGTGTTTTTGTCTTCACTTTTTCTGCCTCTCCTCGTTCTTCTCCTTTCATCTTTTATTCTATTTCTCTCTTGTTTGTTTTTTTATATTTCATTTTTACGACGTTCAATATTTTTCTCCCTTTCTTTTTATTCTTTCTCCTCTTCCCTCTATCTTGCGCCTGTTAATTTTGTTTTCTCTCCAGTTATCAATTCTCTAACTCATTTTTTGCCTCTTGTCTCCATCCTGTCTTCCTTCTCGTTTCACCAAATCTTCCTCCTCTTCCTCATACTGCTCTTGCCGCTGATCTTCCTCCTCCTCTTACATTTTCTGTTTCTCCTCCTGCTCCATCATCTGTTTCTCCCCCTCTTATTCTATCTT
>NW_024728029.1:0-37996 GCF_018991925.1 Homarus americanus
TCTGACACCTGTGCCACCCCTGACACTCCCCAGGTACACCTCTGACACCCCACATACACCCCTGACACCCCAGTGCACACCCCTGACACCCCTGGCACACCTCCTGACACTCCCAGGCACACCTCTGACACCCCAGGCACACTCTGACACTTCCAGCCCTGACACTCCCAGGCACACCTCTGACACCCCAGGCACACCCCTGACACTCCAGCTACACCTCTGACACCCCAGCACACCCCTGACACTCCCCAGGCACACCTCTGACACTCCCCAGGTACACTATGACACTCCCAGGCACACCTCTGACACTCCCAGGCACACATCTGACACCCAGGCACACCCCTGACACCCCAGGCACACCTCAGACACCCCAGGTACACCTCTGACACTTGTACACCCCTGACACTTCCAGACACTCCCAGGCACACCTCTGACACTCCCAGGTACCCTCTGATGCTCCCAGCAGGAACCTCTGACACTCCCAGGCACACCCCTGACACCCCAGGCACACCTCTGACACTCCCACATACACCCCTGACACCTCCCCAGGTACACCCCTGACACCCCTGGCACACCCGACACTCCCCAGGCACACCCCCCTGACACTCCCCAGGCACACCTCTGACACCCAGCCCTGACACTCCAGGCACACCTCCCACACCCCAGCACACTCTGACACCCCTGTGCACACCTCCGACACTCCCAGGCACACCCCTGACACCCCCAGGCACACCTCTGACACTTGCACATGAGACACCCAGGCACACCACTGACACTCCCCAGGCACACCTCTGACACTCCCCAGGTACACATCTGACATCCCAGGCACACCTGACACCCCAGGCACACCACTGACATCTCCCAGGTACACCTCTGACACTCCCAGGTACACCCCTGACACTCCCTGGCACACATCTGACACTCCCAGGCACACCCCACACGCCCACAGCACACCCCAGACACTCCCAGGACACCTTGACACCCCAGGCACACCCCTACACTCCAGGCACACCTCTGACACCCCAGGCACACCCCAGACACTCCAGGTACATGATGACACCTGCCACCCCACACCCCAGGCACACCCTGACACTCCAGGCACACCTCTGACCCCAGGCACTCCCTCTGATGCCCCAGGAACCCTGACACTCCCAGGCACACCTCTGACACTCCCAGGCACACCCCTGACACCCCAGGCACACCTCTGACACTCCCAGGCACACCTCTGACACCTCCAGGCACACCCTCTGACACCCCTGGCACACCTCTGACACTCCCAGGCACACCTCACACTCCCCAGGCACACCTCAGACACCCCAGGCACACCCTCTGACACTCCCCAGGAAACCTCTGACACCTCCAGGCACACCCCTGACACTCTGCAGACACACCCTGACACCCCAGGCACCTCTGATGCTCCCCAGGAACCCTCTGACACCCCAGGCACACCTTGACACCCCAGGCACACCTCTGACACTTCCAGGCACAAACTGACACCCCAGGCACACCCCAGACACCCCAGGCACACCCCAGACACCCCAGGCACACCCTGACACTCCCAGGCACACCCCTGACACCCCAGGCACACCCCTGACACTCCCAGGTACACACCCCCTGACACTCCAGGCACACCTCTGACACCCTGCCATCTGACACTCCAGGCACACCTCAGACACCCCAGGCACACCCCAGACACCCCAGGACACCTCTGACACCCCAGGCACACTCTGACACCCCAGGTACACCCCTACACCCCAGGCACTCTGATCTCCCCAGAACCTCTGACACTCCCAGGCACACTGACACTCCCCAGGCACACCTCAGACCTCCCAGCCACACCTCAGACAATCCCAAGCACACTTCTGACACTCCCCACACACCTCTGACACTCCCCTGGCACACATCTGACACCCCCAGGACACACCTCTTACACTCCCAGGCACACCTCTGACACACCCCAGGACACCTCTGACACTCCCCAGGCACACCCCTGACACTCCAGGCACACCTTGACACTCCCAGGTACTCCTCTGATGCCCCCAGGAACCTTTGACACCCCAGGCACACACCTCTGACACCCCAGGTGCCACCTCAGACTCCCAGTTACACCTCTACACCTCAGGCACACCTCTGACACTCCCCAGGCATACCCCAGACACTCCAGGCACATGAATGACACCCCCAGGCACACCTCTGACACTCCAGGCACACCCCTGACACCTCCAGGTACACCTCTGACACTCCCAGGCACTCTGATGCCCCAGAACCCTCTGACACCCAGGCACACCCTGACACCCCCAGGCACACCCATGACACCCCAGGACACACCCTGACACTCCCCAGGCACACCTCTGACACTCCAGGCACACTCTGACACCTGGCACATCTGACACCCCAGGTACACCCCATACACCCCCAGGCACACCCCAGACACTCCAGGCACACCTCTTGACACTCCCAGGAAACCTCTGACACCTCCAGGCACACACCCCTGACACTTGCAGAGATACACCTCTGACACTCCTAGGCACTCCTCTGATGCCCCAGGAATCCCTGACACTCCCAGGCACACCTTGACACCCTGGTGCCACCTTCTGACATCTCCAGGCACAAACTGACACCCAGGCACACCCTGAGACCCCAGGTACACCCCAGACACCTCTGGGCACACCTCTGACACTCCCAGGTACACCCCTGACACTCTGGTGCACACCCTGACACCTCCCCTGTACACTTGACACCCCAGGCACACCCTGACACCCTGGTACACATCTGACACTTGGTGTGCCACCTCACACACTCCAGGCACACACCAGACACTCCCCAGGACACGTCTGACACTCCTGGTGCACACCCCTGACACTCCCAGGCACACCTTGGACACTCCTGGTACCTCTGATTCTCCAGGAACCTCTGACACTCCCCAGGCACACCTCTGACACCCCAGGTACACCCCAGACCTCCCCAGTTACACCCCAGACACCCTGCACACTCTGACACCCCACACACCCCTGACACTCCCCAGCCACACCCCTGACACTCCTGCACACCTCCTGACACTCCCAGGCACACTCTGACACTCCTGAGGCACACCACTGACACTCCTAAATACACTGCTGTCACCCCAGGCACCTCTGACACTTCCAGCCCTGACACTTCCAGGTACAATTCCTGACACTCCCAGGCACACCCCACACTTACATACATGAATGACACTCCCATGCACACCACACTGACATCTCCCAGGCACACCTCCTGACACCTGGGAGGCACACCCCTGATCTCTAAGGCACAACCCGACACTTGCAGCACACCACTGACATCTCCTCTGTTACACCTCTGACACTTGCACACCTTGAACACTCCCCAGCTGCCACTGCTGTCACTCCCAGGCACACCCCTGACACTTCCAGCCCCTGACACTTCCAGGCACACTCTGACACCCCAGGCACATGAATGACACTCCCCAGGCACACTCTGACACTCCCAGGCACACCTCTGACACCTATGGTGTCTGCATACCTAAGCCACACCTCCGACACTCCCCAGTTTACACCTCCGACACTCCCAGTTTCCACCCCTGACACTCCCAGAGGCACACCCCTGACACTTGCACACCCCCTGACACTCATAGGTACACTGCTGACACTCCCCAGGCACACTCTGACCTCCCAGGTACACCTCTGACACTACAGCCACACCTGGATAATTCCCCAGCCACACCCCTGACACCTCCAGTTCCACCCCTGACATCCCAGGCACACCTGACACCCAGGCACACCTCCCCATACACCCAGGCACACCTCTGAGACTTGCACACCCATGACACCTTATAAGTACATGAACGACAACTTGCAAGTAACAACTAACACATCCTGTTAACTCTGACACTAATAAGCACACCTCTGATATCCTTGTTAATCTGACACTTTGGTACATGAATGACACTCAGGCACACCACTGGACATCTCCCAGTTACACCTCTGACACTCCCCAGGCACACCTCTGCTCCCCAGCCACACTGCTGTCACTCCCCAGGCACACCTCTGACACTTCCAGCCCCTGACACACTCCAGGCACACCTCTGACACTCCCCAGGTACATGAATGACACTGCCAGGCACCGACTGACACTCCCCAGGCACACCTCTGACACCCCAGGCACACTGCCATTCCCACACCTCTGACACCCCCATGTTACCTCAAACACCCCTACAGGCATACCTCTGACACTGCCAGGCAAACCTCTGACACCCCCAGGCACACCTCTGACACTTGGTACACCTCAGACACTCCTAGTTACACTCTCCGACACTCCCAGCCACCTGACACTCCCTGTGCCACCTCCTGGACACTTGGTACACCCTGACATCACAGGTACACCACCCTGACACTCCAGGCACAACGCTGACACTCCCCAGGCACACCTCTGACACCCCAGGCACAAATCTGACACTCCCCAGGTTACACCTGACAGTCCTAGTTACACCCCTGTCTGACACCTAGGTACACCTCTGACACTCAGGTACACCTCTGACAACCCAGGCACACTCTGATACTCCCAGGTACCTCTGACACTTCCAGGCACAGCCATGACACTAGGCAAACCCCACACCCAGGCACACCTCTGACACACCAGGCACACCTGACACTCCCAGGCACACCTCCCAGACACTCCAGGCACACCCCTCTGACACTCCCCAGGCACGCTTCTGACACCCCAGGCACACCCCTGACACTTCCAGCACACCTCTGACACTCCCCAGGCACACATCTGACACCCCAGGCACACCCCACACACCCCAGGCACACCCCAGACACCCCAGGCACCCCCACACTCCCAGGCACACCCCTGACACTCACAGGCACACCCCCTGACACTCCCAGGCACAACGCTGACACTCCCAGGCACACCTCTGACACCCCAGGCACACCCTGACACTCCCCAGTTACACCTCCGACAGTCCCAAGCACCCTGACACTTGTGCACACCTCTGACACTCCCAGGCACACCCTGACAATCCCAGGCACACCTCTGATACCCCAGGCACCTCTGACACCCAGGCACAGCCATGACACCCCAGGTAAACCCTGACACCTGAGGCACACCCTGACACACCAGGCACACCTCCTGACACCCAGGCACACCCCAGACACCCCAGGCACACCTCTGACACCCCAGGCACACGCTTCGACACTCCAGGCACACCCTGACACTTCCAGGCACACCCCACACTCCCAGGCACTCCTCTGATGCTCCCAGGAACCCTCTGACACTCACAGCCACACCTCTGACACCCCAGGTAAACCTTGACAATCCCACATCTCACACCCAGGCACACCCATGACACTCCCAGGCACACCTGACACCCCAGCACACCTTACACCCTCATGCACACCTCTGACACTCCCAGGTACACCCTGACACTTCACACACCTCTGACACCCCAGGCACTCCTCTGATGCCCCAGGAACCCTTTGACACCCCAGGCACACCTCTGACACCCCAGGCACACCCATGACACCCCAGGCACACCCTGACACCCCAGGCACACCTCTGACACCCCCAGGCACACCTCTGACACTCCTGCAGGCCACATCTGACACCCCAGGCACACCCCACACCCCAGGCACACCCCAGACACTCCCCAGGCACACCTCTGACACTCCCCAGGGACACCCTGACACCCAGGCACACCCTGACACCTCCAGGCACACCCTGACTCTCCAGGCACCTCTGATGCCCTGGAACCTCTGACACTCCCCAGGCACACCCTCTGCCCCAGGCACACCTCTGACACTCCAGGCACAAACCGACACCCCAGGCACACCCCAGACACCCCAAGCACACACCCCTGACACTCCTTGGCACACCTCTGACACCCCAGGCACACCCCACACCCCAGGCACACCCCTGACCCTGGCACACATCTGACACCCCAGGCACACCCCACACCCCAGGCACACCCCAGACACTCCCAGGGACACTCTGACACTCCCCACACCCCTGACACTCCCAGGCACACCTCTGACACCCCAGGCACCCTCTGATGCCCCAGGAACCCTCTGACACCCCAGGCACACCTCTGACACCCCAGGCACACCCCAGACACTTGCCACACCTCCAGACACCTCTGCACACCTGACACTCCCCACATACACCCCCTGACACTCTGTGCACACCCCTTGACACTCCCCTGGCACACCTCTGACCTCCCAGGCACACCCTGACACCCAGGCACACCTCCTCTGACACCCAGCCCAGACACCTCCTGGCACACCTCTGACACTCCCAGGCACACTCTGACACTCCCAGTTACACCTCCGACACTCCCAGTACACCCCTGACACTCCCAGGCACACCTCTGACACTCATGTACGTGAATGACACTCCCAGGTACACCACTGACATCTTCCCAGGCACACCTCTGACAATCCCAGGCACACCTCTGATACTCCCAGGCACCTCTGACACCTCCAGGCACAGCCATGACACTCCCAGGTAAACCTCTGACACCCCAGGCACCTCTGACACACCAGGCACACGTCTGACACTCCCAGGCACACCTCTGACACCCCAGGCACGCTTCTGACACTCCCAGGCACACCCCTGACACTCTCCAGGCACACCTCTGACACTCCCAGGCACCTCTGATGCCCCCCAGGAACCTCTCGACACTCCCCAGCCACACCTCTGACACCCCAGGTAAACCTTGACAATCCCAGGCACATCTCTACACTCCCCAGGCACACCCATGACACTCCCAGGCACACCTCTGACATTCCCAGGCACACCTCACACCTCAGGCACACCTCTGACACCCCAGGCACACCCCTGACACTTCCAGGCACACCTCTGACACCCCAGGTATCCTCTGATGCCCCAGGAACTCCTCTGACACCCCAGGCACACCTCTGACTCCCAGGCACACCATGACACTCCCAGGTACACCTCTGACACTCCCAGGCACACCTCTGACACCCCAGGCACACCTCTGACACTCCCTGGCACACATCTGACACCCCAGGCACACCACATACACTCCCAGGCACACCCAGACACTCCCAGGACACTCCTGACACTCCTGGTACACCCCTGACACTCCCCAGGCACACCCTGACACTCCCCAGGTACACCTCTGATGCTCCCAGAACCTCTGACACCTAGGCACACCTCTGACACTCCCCAGGCACACTTCAGACACTCCCCAGTCACACCTCAGACACCCCAGGCACACCTCTGACACTCCCACACACACCCCCTGACACTCCCAGTCACACCCCTGACACTCCCCTGGCACACTCCCTGAGACCTGCACACCTCTGACACTCCGGTGGCACACCCCTGACACCTCCAGCCCAGACACTTCCAGGCACACCTCTGACACTCCCCAGGCACACTTGACACTCCCAGTTACACCTCCGACACTCCACACCCCTGACACTCCCAGGTACAATTCCTGACGCTCCCATGCACGTGAATGACACCCCAGGCACACCACTGACATCTCCCAGGCACACCTCTGACACCCCCAGGCACACCTCTCTGACATTCCCCAGGCACACCTCCGACACCCCAGGCACACCACTGACATCTCCCCAGTTACACCTCTGACACTCCCAGGTACACTCATACGCCTCACAGGCACACCTCAGACGCCCCAGGAACACCTTGACACTCCCAGGCACACACCTCTACACCTCAGGCACACCTCTGACACCCCAGGCACACCTCAGACACCTCAGGCACATGAATGACACCTTGCACACCCTGACACCCCAGGCACACCTGACTCTCCAGGCACACCTCTGACACTCCTGTACCCTCTGATGCTCCCCAGGAACTCCTCTGACACCCCAGGTACACCTCTGACACCCCAGGCACACCCTGACACTCCCCAGGCACACCTCTGACACTCCCAGGCACACCTCTGACACTCCCAGGTCCTGACACCCTCTGGAACACATCTGACACTCCCAGGCACACCTCATACACCCCCAGGCACACCTCAGACACTCCCAGGTACACCTCTGACACCCCAGGCACACCCCAGACACTCCCAGTTACACCTCCGACACCCCAGTCACACCCGACACTCCCCAGCACCCCCTGACACTCCCAGGCACACCCCTGACACTCACAGGTACACCCCGACACTCCCAGGCACAACGCTGACACTCCGGCACACCCTCTGACACTCCCAGGCACACCTCTGACATCCCAGCCACACTCCCGACAGTCCTAGTTACACCCCTGACACCCCAGGTACACCTCCTGACACTCCCAGGCACACCTCTGACAATCCCAGGCACACCCTCTGATACTCCCAGGCACTCCTCTGACACTCCAGGCACAGCCATGACACTCCCCAGGTAAACCTCTGACACTCCCCAGGCACACCCCTGACACACCCAGGCACACCCTGACACTCCCCAGGCACACCTCAGACACTCCCCAGGCACACCTCTGACACTCCCAGGCACACTTCTGACACCCCAGGCACACCCCTGACACTCCAGGCACACCTCTGACACCCCAGGCACTCCTCTGATGCTCCCCAGGAACCCTGACACTCCCAGCCACACCTCTCTGACACTCCCCAGGCAAACCTTGACAATCCCAGGTACACCTCTGACACTCCCCAGGCACACCATGACACTCCCAGGCACACCTCTGACATTCTGCGCCACCTTCCACACTCTCAGGCACACCTCTGGACACCCCAGGCACACCTTCCAGGCACACCTCCCTGACACTCCCAGGTACTCCCTGATGCTCCTGAACCCCTGACACTCCCCAGGCACACCTCTGACACTCCCCAGGCACGCCCACACTCCCCAGGCACACCCCTGACACTCCCAGGCACACCTCTGACACTCCCAGGCACACCTCTGACACTCCCAGGCACTCATTGACACTCCCAGGCACACCCATGACACCCAGGTAAACCCCTGACACTCCCCAGGCACACACCTCTGACACCTCAGGCACACCTCTGACACCCCCAGGCACACCCCAGACACTCCAGGTAACATGAATGACACCCCAGGTACACCTCTGACACTCCCAGGTACACTTCTTGACACTCCCAGCGCCACCTCTGACACTCCCAGGCAAACCTTGACAACTGCAAGGTACATCTGACACCCCAGGCACACCCCCCACATTCCCCAGGCACACCTCTGCAACTCTCAGGCACACCTCTGACACTCCTGGCACACCCTGACACTCCAGGCACACCTCTGACACCCCAGGTACTCCCTCTGATGCCCCAGGAACCTCTGACACTCCCAGGCACACCTCTGACACTCCAGGCACACCCATGACACTCCCAGGCACACCTCTGACACCCCAGGCACACCCTGACACTCCCTGGTACACATCTGACACTCCCAGGCACACCTCACACCCAGGTACACCTCAGACACTCCCTGGCACACCTCTGACACTCCCCAGGACACCTCTGACACCTCCAGGCACACCCCTGACACCCAGGTACACTCTGACACCAGTACTCCTCTGATGCCCCCAGAACTCCCTCTAACACTCCCCAGGCACACCTATGACACCCCAGGCACACCCCTGACACTCACAGGCACAAAACCGACACTCCCCAGGCACACCCCAGACACCCTGGCACACCCCTGACACTCCCTGGTACACCTCTGACACTCCCCAGGAACACTCCGACACTCCCAGGCACACCTCTGACACTCCCTGGCACACATCTGACACCCCAGGCACACCTCATACACCCAAGACACACCCCAGACACTCCTCTGACACTCCCAGGAACACTCTGACACTAGGCACACCTCTGACACTCCTGTACCTCTGACACTCCTAGGCACACCTCAGACACCCCAGTGCCACCCCTCAGACACCCCAAGCACACCCTGACACCCCCACACACACCCCTGACACCCCAAAGCCACACCCCCCGACACACCCCTGCCCTCAGACACACCCAGGCACACCTCTGACACCCCAGGCACACCTCTGACACACCAGACACTCCCAGCCACACCTCCGACACCCCAGCCACACCTCCGACACACTCCCAGTCTCACCCCTGACACCAGCACACCCTGACACTCCCAACACCCCTGACACTCATGTGCCACCGCTGACACCCAGGCACACCTATGACTCTCCCAGGCACACCTCTGACACTCAGTTCACACCTCCTGATACTCCCCAGTCACACCCCTGACACTCTGCACCTCACCCCCAGGCACCCTGACAATCCCAGGCACACCTCTGTACCCACACCTCTGAGAATCCCAGGTACACCATGACACTCCCCAGGTTCATGAATGACACACACACTCCCAGGCCACCCCACTGACATCTCCCAGGCACACCCTCTGAACACTCCAAGGTACACCCTCTGACACTTCCCAGGTACACCTCCGACACTCCCAGGTACATGAATGACACTCCCAGGTACACCACTGACATCTCCCAGTTACAACTCTGACACTCTAGAACACCTCTGACACTCTAGCCACACCGCAGTCACCCAGGCACACCTCTCTGGCACTCTCCAGCCTGACACCTCCAGGCACACCCCCTGACACTCCCAGGTACATGAATGACACTGGCACACCACTGACATCTCCAGGCACACCTCTGACCCCAGGCACACCCATGACACATTCCCAGGCACACCTCCGACACTCCCAAGCACACCTCCAAACACTCCCCAGGCATATCTCTGACACTGCCAAGGCACACCTGACACCCCAGGTACACCTCCCTGACACCCCACACCCCACAGACACTCCAGTCACACCTCCGACACTCCTGCCACACCCCACACCCCAGCCACACCCCTGACACTCCCAGGTAAAACCCTGACACTCCCAGGCACACCCTGACACTCCCAGGTACAACGCTGACACTCCCCAGGCACACCCTCTGACACACTTAGTCACACCTCTGACACTCCCCAGTTACACCTCCTGACACTCCCAGTTACACCCCTGACACTTGGCACCCCACACACTGGCACACCTCTGACAATCCCAGGCACACCTCTGATACCCCAGGTACTCTCTGACACTCCCAGCACACCCATGACACACCTGCCAGGTAAACCTCTGACACCCCAGGCACACACCCCTGACACCTTGTACACCAGACCCAGCACCTCAGACACCCCAGGCACACCTCTACACCCCAGGCACGCTTCTCGACACCCCAGCCACACCTCTGACACCCCCAGGCAACCTCTGACAATCCCAGGCACACATCTCTGACACCCCAGGCACACCCATGACACCCCAGGCACACCCCTCACATTCCAAGGCACACCCCACACCTCAGGCACACCTGACACCCCAGGCACACCCCACACTCCCCAGGCACACCCCCCACACTGCAGGCACACCACTGACACCACACGCACACACACCCCACACACACACACTCCCAGGTACACCTCTGACACACACACACACACACACACACACACACACACACACCTGCAGTCACACCTCAGACACACAGCAGTACACCCCTGACACTTCCCCTGACACCCCAGTTACACCCCCTGACACACCACAGGCACACACCCTGGACACACACACACACACACCCCAGGTACACACAACACACACACACACACCCACACACACTCTGACATCCCAGGTACATTCTTGACATCCCAGGCACACCTCTGACACCTCCAGGCACACCCCTGACACTCCAGGCACACCCTGACTCTCCCAGGTACTCCTGATGCTCCCAGAACCCTCTGACACTCCCAGGCACACCTCTGTCACTCCCAGGCACACCCTGACACTTCCAGGCACAAACACACCCCAGGCACACCCCAGACACCTGCACACCCTGACACTCTGGCACACCCCTGACACCCCAGACACCTCTGACACCTCAGGCACACCTCTGACACCCCTGAACACATCTGACACTCCCAGGTACACACCTCATACACCCCAGTACACCCCAGACACTCCCCAGGGACACCTCTCCGACACCCCAGGTACACCCCTGACACTCCCCAGGCACACCTCTGACACTCAGGTAGTCCTCTGCTGCCCCAGGAACTCCTCTGACACCCTAGGTGCACACCTCTGACACACACCCAGGTACACCTCAGACACTCCCAGTCACACTCAGACACTCCAGGCACACCTCTGACACCCCACACACACCCTGGACACACCCTTGACACCCCTGACACTCCCCTGGCACACCAGACCTGCACACCCCTGACACCCCAGGCACACCTCTGACACTTCCAGCCCTGACACTTCCAGGTACACCCCTCTGACACTCCCAGGCACACTCTGACACTCCCCAGTTACACCCTCCGACACCCCTGCCACACCTCTGACACTCCCAGGCACACCCTCTGACACTCCCATGCACGTGAATGACACTCCCAGGCACACCACTGACATCTCCCCAGGCACACCTCTGACACCCCAGGCACACCTCTGACATTCCCACTGCACACCTCCGACACCCCAGTGCACACCACTGACATCTCCAAACACCTCTGACACCCCAGGCACACCTCTGACACCCCCTGGCACACACATCTGACACCCAGGCACACCCCACACGCCCACAGGCACACCCCAGACACCCCAGGACACCTTGACACCCCAGGCACACCCCCACACCTCAGGCACACCTCTGACACTCCCCAGGCACACCCCACACCCCACAGGCACATGAACACACTCCAGGCACACCTCTGACATCCCAGGCACACCCCTGACACTTCCAGGCACACCCCTGACACTCCAGGTACCCCCTGATGCCCCAGGAACCTCTGACACCCCAGGCCACCCTGACACCCCAGGCACACCCATGACACTCCCAGGCACACCTCTGACACCCCAGGCACACCCCTGACACCCCAGGCACACCCATACACCCCAGGCACACCAGACACTCGGCACACCTCTGACACCCAGGACACTCTGACACCTCCAGGCCACCCTGACACTTGCAGGCACACCTCTGACACTCCCAGGTACTCCTCTGATGCTCCAGGAACCCCCACACCCCAGGCACACCTTGACACTCCAGGCACACCTCTGACCCAGGCACCAAAACTGACACCCCAGGCACACCCCAGACACCCCAGGCACACCCCTCAGACACCCCCACACCCTGACACCCCAGGCACACCCCTGACACTGTGCACACCCCCCTGACACCCCTGGCACACCTCTGACACCCCAGGCACACCTCTGACACCCCAGGCACACCTGACACTCCCTGGCACACATCTGACACCCCAGGCACACCTCATACACCCCGTGCACACCCCAGACACCCCAGGACACCTCTGACACTCCCCAGGCACACCCCTGACACTGGCACACCTCTGACACTCCCAGGCACTTCTGATGCCCCCAGGAACCCTCTGACACCCCAGGCACACCTCTGACACCCCAGGCACACCCCAGACACTCCAGCACCCCACACCCCAAGCACACCTCCTGACACTCCCACACACACCCCTGACACTCCCAGTTACACCCCTGACACTCCCTGGCACACCCGACACTCCCAGGCACACCTCTGACACTCCCCAGGCACACCACTGACACTCCCAACCACACCGCTGTCACCCCAGGTACACCTCTGACACTTCCAGCCCTGACACTCCAGGCACACCTCTGAGACCCCAGGCACACTTCTGACACTCCCAGTCACACCTGACACTCCCAGTTACACCCTGACACTCCCAGGCACACCTCTGACACCCCACATACATGAATGACACCCCGGCACACCACTGACATCTCCCAGGCACAATCTGACACCTGAGGCCACCTCTGACATTCCCAGGCACACTCCGACACTCCCCAGGCACACCAACTGTCATCTCCCCAGTTACACCTCTGACACTCCCAGGCACACCTCTGACACTCCCAGCCACACCGCTGTCACTCCCAGGCACACTCTGACACTCCAGCCCTGACACTCAGGTCACACCTCTGACACTTCTGGTGCACATGAATGACACTCCCAGGCACACCACTGACATCTCCCAGTAAACCACTGACACCCCACACCTCTGACATCCCAGGCACACCTCCCACACTCCCAGGAACACCTCAAACACCCTAGGCATACCTCTGACACTGCCAGGTACACCTCTGACACTGTTCACCTCTGACACTCGGTGCCACCCCAGACACTCCAAGTTACACCTCCGACACTCCCAGTTACACCTCCGACACCCCAGTTACACCCCTGACACCCCTGGTACACCCTCTGACACTCCCAGGCACACCTCTGACACCCCGGTCACACCTCTGACACTCCCTGGGTGCACATCTGACACCCCAGGCACACCCCCACACTCCCCAGGCACACCCCAGCACACCCCAGGACACCTCTGACACCCCAGGCACACCCCTGACACTCCCAGGCACACCTCTGACACTCCCCAGGTACCTCTGATGCCCCAGGAACCCTCTGACACTTCCAGGCACACCCATGACACTCCCAAAACCTCTGACAAACCCAGGTACACCTCTGACACTTAGGTACACCTCTGACACTCCCAGTTACACCTCCGACACTCCTAGTTACACCCCCAGACACTCCCAGGCACACCTCTGACAATCCCAGGTACACCTCTGATACCCAGGTACCCTCTGACACCACCAGGCACACCCATGACACCCAGGTAAACCCCTGACACCCCAGGCACACCTCTGACACTCTCAGGCACACCTCTGACACTCCCCAGGCACACCTCAGACACCCCAGGCCATGAATGACACTCCCAGGCACACCCTGACACTCCCAGGCACGCTTCTGACACTCAGTTACACCTCTGACACTCCCAGGCAAACCCTTGACAATCCCAGGCACATCTCTGACACTCAGGCACACCCATGACACTCAGGCACACCTCCCCACATCCCAGGCACAACTCTGCACTCCCAGGCACACCTGACACTCCCCAGTACACCCCTGACACTTCCAGGCACACTCTGACACCCCAGGTACCTCTGATGCCCCAGGAATCTGACACTCCCAGGCACACCCCTGACACCCCAGGCACACCCATGACACCCCCAGGCACACCTCTGACACTCCCAGGCACACCTCTGACACCCCTGGCACACATCTGACACTCCCCAGGCACACCACACCCCAGGCACACCTCAGACACTCCCAGGCACACCTCTGACACTCCAGGACACCTGACACCCAGGGACACCCCTGACACTTCCAGGCACACCTCTGACACTCCCCAGGTACCTCTGATGCTCCCAGGAACCCTCTGTCACCCCAGGTACCCTCTGACACTCCCAGGCACCTCTGACACTTCCAGGCACAAACTGACACCCCAGGCACACCCCACACCCCAAGCACACCCCTGACACCCCCTGGCACACCTCTGACACTCCCCAGGCACACCGCTGACACTCCCAGGCACACCTCTGACACCCCTGGTACACATCTGACACCCCAGGCACACCTCATACACCCAAGATACACCTCAGACACCCAGGACACCTCTGACACTCGCCAGGCCCCTGACACCCCTGGTACACCTCTGACACTCCCAGGTACCCTCTGACACCCTAGGCACACCCCAGACACTCCCAGCCACACCCCAGACACTCCCAAGCACACCTCTGACACTACACACACACCCCTGACACCCAGTTACACCCCTGACACCCCCTGGCACACCTCCTGACACTCCAGGCACACCTGACACCCCAGCACATCTCTGACACTCGGCACACCCTCAGACACCCCAGTCACACCTCCGACACTCCAGTTGGCAACTCCTGACACCCCAGCACACCCCTGACACCAGGCACACTCTGACACCCTGCACACCCTGACACTCAGGCACACCGCTGACACTCCAGGCACACCCATGACTCCCAGGCACACTCTCTGACACCCCAGGTACACCTCCGATACCCCAGTTACACCCCTGACACCCCAGTTCCATCTCTGACACTCCCAGGCACACTCTGACAACAGGTACACCTCTCTCATACTCCCCAGGTACACCTCTGAGAACCCAGGCACACCCATGACACTCCCAAGGCACATGAATGACACCCCAGGCACACCACTGACATCTCCCAGGCACACCCTGACACTCCAAGGCACACCCCTGACATTCCAGGTACACCTGACACTCCCAGGTACATGAATGACACACCCCAGGTACACCACTGACACTCCCAGTTACACCTCTGACACTCCAGGAACACCTCTGACACTCCAGTGCCACGCCTGTCACCCCAGGCACACCTCTGGCTCCATCTGACACTCCAGGCACACCTCTGACACCCCAGGCACATGAATGACTTCCCAGGCACACCACTGACACTCCCCAGGACACCTCTGACACCCAGGTACACCCAGACATTCCCAGGCACACCTCCACACCCCAAGCACACCTCAAACACCCCAGGCATACCTGACACTGCCAAGGCACACCTCTGACACTCCCCAGGCACACCTCTGACACTCCCAGGACACCTCAGACACCCCAGTCACACCTCCGACACCCCAGGCACACCTGACACTCCCAGCCACACCCTGACACCCCAGGCACACCCCTGACACCCCAGGCACACCTGACACCCCAGGCACAACTCTGACACCCCAGGTACCTCTGACACTTGCACACCCATGACACCCAGGCAACCTCTGACACTCTGCAGGCACACCTCTGACACCCCAGGCACACCTCTGACACTGGCACACCAGACACCCCAGGCACACCCTGACACCCCAGGCACGCTTCTGACACTCCCAGTTACACCTCTGACACTCCAGGCAAACCTTGACAATCCCAGGTACATCTCTGACACTCCCAGGCACACCCATGACACTCCCAGGCACAACCTGACATTCCAAGGCACACCTCTTACACTCCCAGGTACACCTCTGACACTCCCAGGTACACCCCTGACACTCCCAGGCACACCCCTGACATTCCCAGGCACCCCTGACACTTCCAGGAACCCCTCTGACACTCCCAGGCACACCTCTGACACTCCCAGGCACACCCATGACACTCCCCAGGCACACCTCTGACACCCCAGGCACCCCTGACACCTCCAGGCCACCTCTGACACTCTGGTACACCTCTGACACTCCCAGGCAAACCTCATACACCCAGGCACATTCTGCACTCCCCAGGCACACCCCTGACACTCTCAGGCACACCTCTGACACCCCAGGTACACCTCAGACACTGCCAGGCACAACGACACTCCCAGGTACACCTCTGACACTCCCCAGGATCACCTCTGACATTCCCCTGTACACACCTGACACCCCAGGTACACCATGCACTCCCAGGTACACCCTGATACTCCCAGGTACACTGACACCCCAGGACACCTCTGACACTCCCAGGCACACCTCTGACACTCCCAGGTACACCCCTGACACTCCCAGGTACAAAACTGACACTCCCAGGCACACCCCTCAGACACTCCCAGGTACACCTCAGACACTCTTAGGCACAACTCTGACACCCCAGGTACACCCCCTGACACCCCTGGCACACCTCCGACACCCCAGGCACACCTCTGACACCCCAGGTACACCTCTGACACTCCCAGGTACACCGCTGTCATTCCCAGGCACACCTCTGATACTTCCAGCCCTGACACTTCCAGGTACACCTCTGACACTCCCAGGTACACCTCTGACAATCCCAGGCACACCTCTGACAATCCCAGGTACACATCTGACACTTCCAGGTACACCTCTGACACTCTTCAGGCACACCTCCTGACACTCCCAGGTACAAAAATGACACTCCCAGGCACACCACTGACATTCCCAGGTACACCTCTGACACTCCCAGGCACACCTCTGAAACTCCAGTGCACACCTCTGACACACCCAGATACTCCTCTGATGCTCCCCAGGTACCTCTGACACTCCCCAGGCACACCTCACACCTCAGGCACAAACTGACACCCCAGGCACACCTCAGACACCCCAGGCACACCCCAGACACTCCCCAAGCACACCCCTGACATTCCCAGGCACACCGACACCTCAGTTACACCTCTGACACTCCCAGGCACACCTCTGACACTTCCAGGCACACCGCTGTCACTCCCAGGTACACCTCTGACCTTCCAGCCCGACACTCCAGGCACACCCTAACACTCCCAGGCACGTGAATGACACTCCCAGGTACACCACTGACATCTCCCAGTTACACCTCTGACACTCCCAGACCCACCTCTGACACTCCCTGGTACACATCTGACACTCCCAGGTACACCTCATACACTCCCAGGTACACCTCAGACACTCCCAGGTACACCTCTGACACTCCCAGGGACACCTCTGACACTCCCAGGTACACCCCTAACACTCCCAGGTACACCTCTGACACTCCCAGGTACTCCTCTGATGCTCCCAGGAACTCCTCTGTCACTCCCAGGCACACCTCTGACACTCCCAGGTACACCTCTGACACTTCCAGCAGGCACAAACTGACACCCCAGGCACACCTTCAGACACTCCCAGGCACACCTCAGACATCTTGCACACCTCTGACAGTCCTAGGTACACCCCTGACACTCCCAGGTACACCTTCTGGACACCTAGGTACACCTCTGACACTCCTTGGTACACATCTGACACTCCCCAGGTACACCTCATACACCCCAGTACACCCTCAGACACTCCCAGGGACACCACTGACACTCCCAAATACACCGCTGTCACTCCCAGGTACACCTCTGACACTTCCAGCCCTGACACTTCCAGGTACACCTCTGACACTCCCAGGTACACTTCTGACACTCCCAGTTACACCTTCGACACTCCCAGTTACACCCCTAACACTCCCACGTACACCTCTGACACTCCCATGTACATGAATGACACTCCCAGGTACACCACTTACATCTCCCAGGTACACCTCTGACACTCCCAGGTACACCTCTGACATTCCCAGGTACACCTCCGACACTCCCAGGTACACCACTGACATCTCCCAGTTACACCTCTGACACTCCCAGGTACACCTCTGACACTCCCTGGTACACATCTGACACTCCAGGTACACCTCATACACTCCTGGGTACACCTCAGACACTCCCAGGGACACCTTTGACACTCCCAGGTAAACCTCTTACACTCTCAGGTACACCTCTGACACTCCCAGGTACACCTCAGACACTCCCAGGTACATGAATGACACTCCTAGGTACACCTCTGACACTCCCAGGTACACCCTGACACTCCCAGAGACACCTCTGACGCTCCCAGGTACACCCCTGACACTCCCAGGTACACCTCTGACATTCCCAAGTACTCCTCTGATGCTCCCAGGAACTCCTCTGACACTCCCAGGTACACCTCTGACACTCCCAGGTACACCTCTGACACTCCCAGGTACAAAACTGACACTCCCAGGTACACCTCATACACTCCCAGGTACACCTCTGACACTCCCAGGTATACCTCTGACACTCCCAGGGACACCTCTGACACTCCCAGGTACACCCCTGACACTCCCAGGTACACCTCTGACACTCCCAGGTACTCCTCTGACAATCCCAGGTACACCTCTGATACTCCCAGGTACTCCTGTGACACTCCCAGGTACACCCATGACACTCCCAGGTAAACCTCTGACACTCCCAGGTACACCTCTGTTACTCTCAGGTACACCTCTGACACTCCCAGGTACACCTCAGACACTCCCAGGTACATGAATGACACTCCCAGGTACACCTCTGACACTCCCAGGTACGCTTCTGACACTCCCAGTTACACCTCTGACACTCCCAGGTAAACTTCTGACAATCCCAGGTACATCTCTGACACTCCCAGGTACACCCCTGACACTCCCAGGTACACCCCTGACACTCCCTGGTACACCTTCTACACTCCCAGGTACACCTCTGACACTCCCAGGTACACCGCTGTCATTCCCTGGTACACCTCTGATACTTCCAGCCCTGACACTTCCAGGTACACCTCTGACACTCCCAGGTACATGAATGACACTCCCAGGTACACCTCTGACACTACCCAGGTACACCTCTGACACTCCCAGGTACTCCTCTGATGCTCCCTAGGAACTCCTCTGACACTCCCAGGCACACCTCTGACACTCCCAGGTACACCTCCTGACACTCCCAGGTACAAAACGACCTCCCAGGTACCTCAGACTCTCCCAGGTACACCTGAGACACTCCCAAGCACACCTCTGACACTCCCAGGTACACCCCTGACACTCCCAGGTACATTCCTGACACTCCTGGTACACTTCGACACTCCCAGATACACCTCTGACACTCCCAGGCACACCTCTGACCTCCGAGGTACACCGCTGTCATTCCCAGGTACACCTCTGATACTTCCAGTCCTGATTCAAGCGCCACTGACACTCCCAGGTACATAGACACTCCCAGGCACCTCTGACACTCCCAGTTACACCTCTGACACTCCCAGGTACACCTCAGACACTCCCAGTTACACCTCCACTCCCATTACACCTCCGACACTCCAAGTTACACCCCTAACCTCCCAGGTACACCCCTGACACTCCCAGGCACACCCCTGACACTCATAGGTACACCTTGACACTCCCAGGTACCTCTGACTCTCCCAGGTACCCTTCTGACACTCCCAGGTACACCTCAGCGACACACCTGACACTTCCGATACTCCCAGTTACACCCCTGACACTCCCAGTTCCACCTCTGACACCCAGGTACACCTCTGACAATCCCAGGTACACCTCTCATACCCCAGGCACACCTCTGAGACTCCCAGGTACACCCATGACACTCCCAGGTACATGAATGACACCCCAGGCACACCACTGACATCTCCCAGGCATACCTCTGACACTCCCAAGCACACCTCTGACATTCCCAGGTACACCTCCGACACTCCCAGGTACATGAATGACACTCCCAGGCACACCACTGACATCTCCCAGTTACACCTCTGACACTCCCAGGCACACCTCTGACAATCCCAGGTACACCTCTGATACTCCCAGGTACAACCTGACACTCCCAGTTACACCCATGACACCCCAGGCACACCTCTGACACCCCAGGCACACCTCTGACACTCCAGGCACACCTCTGACACTCCCAGAACACCCCAGACACTCCCAGGCACACCTCTGTCACTCCCAGGTACACCTCCTGACACTCCCAGGCACACCGCTGTCACCCCAGGTACACCTCTGACACTCCAGCCCTGACACTCCAGGTACACCCTAACACTCCCAGGCACATGAATGACACTGCCAGGCACCACTGACATCTAACAGGTACACCTCTGACACTCCCCAGGCACACCCAGACATTCCCAGGTACACCTCCGACACTAGCAGGTACTCCTCAAACACTGGCATACCTCTGACACTGCCAGGCACACCTCTGACACCCCAGGTACACCTCTGACACTCCCCCAGGTACACCTCTGACAATCCCAGGTACACTGACACTCCCAGTTACACCCGACACTCCCAGTTACACCCCTGACACTCCCCAGTACACCTCTGACACTCCCAGGCACACCTCTGACAATCCCAGGTACACCTCTGATACTCCCAGGTACTCCTCTGACACCCCAGATACACCCATGACACTCCCAGGTAAACCCTCTGACACTCCCAGGTACATGCCTGACACCCCAGGCACACCCTCAGACACTCCCAGGTACATGAATGACACCCCAGGCACACCTCTGACACTCCAAGCACGCTTGACACTCCCAGTTACACCTCTGACACTCCCAGGTAAACCCTCTGAAAATCCCAGGCACATCTCTGACACTCCCAGGTACACCCATGACACGCCCAGGCACACCCTGACACTCCCAGGCACACCTCTGACACTCCCAGGTACACCTCTGACACTCCCAGGTACTCCTCTGATGCCCCAGGAACCCTCTGACACTCCGCAAACCCTCTGACACTCCCAGGTACACCTCTGACACTCCCAGGTACAAACTGACACCCCAGTACACTCAGACACTCCCAGGCACACCCCAGACACCCCCAAGCACACCCCTGACACTCCCTGCACACCCTGACACTCCCAGGTACACCCCTGACACTCCCTGGTACACCTCCGACACTCCCAGGTACACCTCTGACACTCCGAGGTACACCTCTGACACTCCCAGGTACACCGCTGTCATTCCCAGGTACACCTCTGATACTTCCAGCCCTGACACTTCCAGGTACACCTCTGACACTCCCAGGTACATGAATGACACTCCCAGGTACACCTCAAACACTCCCAGGTATACCTCTGACACTGCCAGGTACACCTCTTACACTCCCAGGTACACCTCTGACACTCCAGGGTACACCTCAGACACTCCCAGTTACACATCCTACACTCCCAGTTACACCTCTGACACTCCCAGTTTCACCCATGACACTCCCAGGTACACCCCTGTCACTCCCAGGTACACCCCTGACACTCATAGGTACACCACTGACACTCCCAGGTACACCTCTGACTCTCCCAGGTACACTTCTGACACTCCCAGTTACACCTCCGATACTCCCAGTTACACCCCTGACACTCCCAGTTCCACGTCTGACACTCCCAGGTACACCTTTGACAATCCCAGGTACACCTCTCATACTCCCAGGTACACCTCTGAGACTCCCAGGTACACCCATGACACTCCCAGGTACATGAATGACACTCCCAGGTACACCACTGACATCTCCCAGTTACACCTCTGACACTCCCAGGTACACCTCTGACACTCCCAGTTACACCGCTGTCATCCTAGGTACACCTCTGACACTTCCAGCCCTGACACTTCCAGGTACACCTCTGACACTCCCAGGTACATGAATGACACTGCCAGGTACACCACTAACATCTCCCAGGTACACCTCTGACACTGCCAGGTACACCTCTGACACTCCCAGGTACACCTCTGACACTCCCAGGTACACCTCAGACACTCCCAGTTACACCTCCGACACTCCCAGTTACACCTCCGACACTCCCAGTTACACCCCTGACACTCCCAGGTACACCCCTGACACTCCCAGGTACACCCCTGACACTCCCAGGTACAACGCTGACACTCACAGGTACATCTCTGACACTCCCAGGTACACCTCTGACTCTCCCAGGTACACTTCTGACACTCCCAGTTACACCTCCGATACTCCCAGTTACACCCCTGACACTCCCAGTTCCACCTCTGACACTCCCAGGTACACCTCTGACAATCCCTGGCACACCTCAGATACTCCCAGGTACACCTCTGAGACTCCCAGGTACACCCATGACACTCCCAGGTACATGAATGACACTCCCAGGTACACCACTGACATCTCCCAGTTACACCTCACCCCAGCACACCTCTGACATTCCCAGAGGCACACCTCCGACACTCCCCAGGCACATGAATGACACCCCAGGCACACCACTGACATCTCCCAGTTGCACTCTGACACCCCTGGTGCACACCTCTGACACTGAGGCACACCGCTGTCACTCCCAGGTTCACCTCTGACACTTCCAGCCCTTACACTTCCAGGTACACCTCTGACACTCCCAGGTATATGAATGACACTGCCAGGTACACCACTGACATTTCCCAGGTACACCTCTGACACTCCCAGGTACACCTATGACATTCCCAAGTACACCTCTGACACTCCCAGGTAAACCTCAAACACTCCCAGGTATACCTCTGACACTGCCAGGAACACCTCTGACACTCCCAGGTACACCTCTGACACTCCCAGGTACACCTCAGACACTCCCAGTTACACCTCCGACACTCCCAGTTACACCCCTGAACTCCCAGGCACACCTCTGACACTCCCAGGCACACCTTTGACAAATCCCAGGTACACCTCTGATACCCCAGGCACTCCTCTGACACTCCCAGGATCACTCTGACACTGCACACACCTGACACTCCAAGGTACACCCCAAACACCCCAGGTACACCTCTGACACCCAGGCACACCTCTGACACTCCCCAGGACACCTCTGACACTCCCGGTACACCCTGACACTTGGGTACACCTCTGACACTCCCAGGCTTCTCTGATGCCCCAGGAAATCCTCTGACACTCCCAGGCACAACCTGACACTCCCCAGGCACACCCCTGACACTCCCCAGGTACAAAACTGACACTCCCCAGGCACACCTCAGACACTCCCCAGGTACACCCCAGACACTCCCAAGCACACCTCTGACACTCCCAGGCACACCCCTGACACCCCAGGCACACCCCTGACACTCCCTGGCACACCTCCGACACCCCAGGCACACCTCTGACACTCCCAGGTACACCTCTCACTTCCAGCCCTGACACTTCCAGGCACACCTCTGACACTCCCAGGCACATGAATGACACCCAGGTACACCTGACACCCCAGGCACACTCTGACACCCCAGTCACACCTCCGACACTCCCAGTTACACCCCTGACACTCCCAGGCACACCTCTGACAATCCCAGGTACACCTGACAATCCCAGGTACACCTCTGACACTTCCAGGTACACCTCTGACACTTTCAGGCACACCTCTGACACCCCCAGGTACAACAATGACACTCCAGGCACACCACTGACACTACCAGGCACACCCCTGACACCCCCAGGTACACCTCTGAAACCCCAGTACACCTCTGACACACCCAGGTACTCCTCTGATGCTCCCCAGGCACCTCTGACACCCCAGGTACACCTCTGACACCTCAGGCACAAACTGACACCCCAGGCACACCCCAGACACCCCAGGCACACCTCAGACACCCCAAGCACACCCCTGACATTCCCAGGCACACCCGACACCCCAGTTACACCCACACCCCAGGCACACCTCCACCTCCAGGTACACCACTGTCACCCCAGGCACACCTCTGACACCCAGCCGGACCTGACACTCCCAGGCACACCCTGACACTCCCAGGCACACCTCTGACATTCCCAGGTACACCCGACACTCCCAGGCACATCTCAACACTGTCAGGTACACATCTGACACTGCCAGTACACCTCTGACACTCCCAGGTACACCTCTGACACTCCCAGGTACACCTCAGACACTCCAGTTACACCTCCGACACTCCCAGTTACACCTCAGACACTCCCAGTTACACATCTGACACTTCTAGGTACCGCCCTGACACTCCCAGGTACACCCCTGACACTCTCAGGTACACTTTTAACACTCCCAGTTTCACCTCCGACACTCCCAGTTACACCCCTGACACTCCCAGGTACACCTCTGACACTCCCAGGTAAACCTCTGACAATCCCAGGTACACCTTTGATACTCCCAGGTACACCTCTGACACTCCCAGGCACACCCATGACACTCCCAGGCACACCTCTGACACTCCCAGGCACACCGCTGTCACTCCCCAGGCACACCTCTGACATTTCTGCCCTGACACTTCCAGGCACACCCTAACACCCCAGGCACATGAATGACACTGCCAGGTACGCCACTGACATCTAACAGGCACACCTCTGACACTCCCCAGGCACATCCATGACACTCCCAGGCACACCCTCTGACACTCCCCAGGATCACCTCAGACACTCCCAGGCACACCCCTGACACTCCCAGGCACACCTCAGACACCCCAGGTACACCTCTGACACCCCCAGGCACACCCTCTGACACTCCCAGTTACACCTCCGACACTCCCAGCGTACACCCCTGACACTCCCAGGCACACCTGACACTCCCAGGCACACCCTCAAACACTCCCAGAACCCCTGACACTCCCAGGCACACCTCTGACACTCCCAGGCACCCTGACACCCCAGGTGCAACCTCTGACATCCCAGGTACACTCTGACACTCCCAGTTACACCTCTGACACTCCCAGGTACACTTGACACTCCCAGTCACACCTCCGACACTTAGTTACACCCATTGACACTCCCAGGCACACCCTCTGACATCCCCAGGTACACCTGACAACCCCAGGTACACCTCTCATAACCCCCAGGCATTCTCCTTGACACCCCAGCACACCCATGACACTCCCAGGCAAACCTCTGACACCCCAGGCACACCTGACACTCCAGGCACACCACCTCTGACACTCCCCAGGCACACCCAGATAATCCCAGGCACACCTCTGACACCCCAGGCATACCTCTGATACCCCAGGCACACCTCTGACACTCCCAGGAACACCCCAGACACCCCAGGCACACCTCTGACACTTCCAGGTACACTCTGACACTCCAGGCACACCTCTGACACTCAGGCACACCTCTGACACTCCCTGCACACATCTGAACACTCCCAGGCACACCAAACACACCCCAGGCACACCAGACACTCCCCAAGCACACCCTGACACCCCAGGACACTCTGACACTCCCAGGCACACCCCTGACACCCCAGGCACACCCCTGACACCCCCAGGCACTCCCTCTGATGCTCCCAGGAACCCCTGACACTCCCAGGCACACCTCTGACACTCAGGTACACCTCAGACACACCCAGTTACACCCCAGACACTCCCAAGCACACCTTGACACTCCCCACGTACACCCCTGACACACCCCCAGTCACACCTGACACCCTGGCACACCTCCTGACACCCCAGGCACACCACTGACACTCCCAGGCACACCGCTGTCACCCAGGTACACCTCTGACACTTCCAGCCCTGACATTTCCAGGCACACCTCTGACCTCCCAGGAACAAGGAATGACACTCAGGTACACCTCTGACATTCCCAGGTACACTTCTGACACCCCTGCACACCACACCCCAGTACACTCACATCTGTCAGGTACATCTGACACTCCAGGTACCCTGACACTCCCAGGCACACCTCTGACACTCCCAGGCACACCTCAGACTCTCCCAGTTACACCTCCGACACTCCCAGGCACACCTCAGACAATTCCCAGGCACACCTCTGACACTCCAGGCAACCGGCCCCTGACACCCCCAGGCACACCTCTGACACTTCAGGCACACTTCTAACACTCCCAGTCACCTCTGACACTCCCAGTTACACCTCTGACACCCCAGGCACACCTGACACTCCAGGCACACCTCTGACAATCCCAGGCACACCTTGATTCCTGTACACACCTGACACCCCAGGTACACCCATGACACTCCCAGGCACCTCTGACACTCCCAGGCACACCGCTGACACCCCAGGTACACCCTGACATTTCCCAGCCCCTGACACTCAGGCACACCCCGACACCCCAGGCACATGAACGACACCGCCAGGCACGCCACTGACATCCACAGGCACACCTCTGACACCCCAGGCACACCCATGACATTCCCAGGCACACCTCTGACACCCTGACAAAACACCCCAGGTACACCTCTGACACCCCCACACTCTGACACCCCAGGCACACCTCTGACACTCCCAGGCACACCTCTGACACCCCAGGTACACCCCTGACACTCTAGGCACACATCTGACACTCCCAGGCACACCTCTGACACCCCAGGCACACCTGACACCCCAGGTACACATCTGACACTCCCAGGTACACACCATACACCCCAGACACACCCCAGACACCCTGTGTCACCTCTGACACCCAGACACCTCTGACACTCCCAGGCACAACCTCGACACCTCAGGCACCACTCTGACACACCCAGGCATTCTCCGATGCTCCCCAGTACCCTCTGACACTCCCAAGTACACCTCTGACACTCCCAGGCACACCCCCACACTCTCAGGCACAAAACTGACACCCCAGGCACACCCCTGACACTCCCAGGCACACCTCAGACACCCCCACACCCCTGACATTCCCAGGCACACCGACACTCCCCAGTTACACCTCTGACACCCAGGTACACCCTGACACTCCCAGGCACACCCCTGACACTCCCAGGTACACCCCTGACACTTCCAGCCCTGACACTCCAGGTACCCTCTAACACCCCAGGTACCAATGACACTCCCAGGCACACCACTGACACTCCCAGGACACCTCTGACACTCCCAGGCACACCTCTGACATTCTAGGTACACCTCTGACACTCCCCAGGCACACCTCAAACACTCTCAGGCACACCTCCTGACACCCCAGGTACACCTCTGACACCCCAGGCACACCTCTGACACCCCAGGACACCTCTGACACCCCTGGTACACACTCAGACACTCCCAGGTACACCAATACTCCCAGGTACACCTCAGACACTCCCAGGTACAATCTCCTGACACTCCCAGGTACACCTCAGACACCCCAGTGCACACCTCAGCACCCCAAGCACGTCTGACAGTCCCACGACAACCCCTGACACCCCAGTCACACCCCTGACACTCCCTGGTACACCTGACACTCCCAGGCACACCACTGACACCCCAGGCACACCGCTGTCACCCCAGGTACACCTCTGACACTTCCAGCCCTGACATTTCCAGACAACTCTGACACTCCCAGGAACAGGAATGACACTCCACACCTCTGACATCCCAGGGCCACTCCTGACACTCCCAGTTACACCTCCGACACCCTCTGTGCTCAAACCCTGACACTCCCAGGTACACCTCTGACACCCAGGTACACCTTGACAATCCCAGGTACACCTCTAATACCCTGTACACTCTGACACCAGGACATGAATGACACCCCAGGTACACCACTGACATCTCCCAGGTACACCACACAATCCCAGTGCACCCTCTGATATCCCAGGTACACCTCCCAACACTCCCAGGCACATGAATGACACCCCAGGCACACCCACTGACATCTCCCCAGTTACACCTCTGACACTCCCAGCACACCTCTGACACTCCCAGGCACACCGCTGCCACCCCAGGCACACCCCTGACACTTCCAGCCCTGACACTTCCAGGAAACCCTGACACTCCCAGGTACATGAATGACACCCCAGGTACACCACCGACATCTCCCAGGCACACCTCTGACACTCCCAGGTACACCTCTGACATTCCCAGGCACACCTCCTACACTCCCAGGCACACCTCAAACACTCCCAGGTATACCTCTGACACTGCCAGGCACACCTCTGACACTCCCCAGGCACACCTCTGACACTCCCAGGTACACCTCAGACACTCCCAGCCACCCGACACCCCAGTTACACCTCCGACACTCCCAGTTACACCCCTGACACCCCAGGTACACCCCTAAAACTCCCAGGTACACCCCTCACATTCCCAGGCACAACGCTGACACCCCAGGTACACCCCACTCCCAGGCACTCTGACACTCCCAGTTACACCTCCGACACCCCAGTTACACACCCCTGACACTCCTAGGCACACCTTATGACACTCCCAGGCACACCTCTGACAATCCCAGGTACACCTCTGATACTCCCAGGTACTCCTCTGACACTCCAGGTACACCCATGACACCCCAGGTAAAACCTCTGATACTCCCAGGTACATGAATGACACTCCCAGTTACACCCCTGACACTCCTAGCACCTTTATGACACTCCCAGGTACACCTCTCACAATCCCAGGCACCTCTGATACCCCAGGTACCTCTGACACTCCCAGGACACACCCCATGACACTCCCAGGCAAACCTCTGATACCCAGGTATATGAATGACACCCCAGGCACACCTCTGACACCCCCAGGTACACCTCTGACACCCCAAGTACACTTCTGACACCCCAGCCACACCTCTGACACCCCAGGCACACCCTGACACCCCAGGCACACCCATGACACTCCTAGATACACCTCTGACACTCCCAGGTACCCTCTGACACTCCCCAGGCACACCTCTGACACTCCCCAGTTACACCCTGACACTCCCCAGGCACACCCTCTGACACCCCAGGCACACCCATGACACTCCCAGGCACACCCTCTGACACTCCCTGGCACACATCTGACACCCAAGGCACACCCTCATACACTCCCCAGGCACACCCTCAGACACCCCAGGTACACCTCTGACACCCCAGGGACAACTCTGACACTCCCAGGTACACCCCTGACACTCCCAGGCCACCCCTGACACTCCCCAGGTACTCCTCTGATGCTCCCAGGAACTCCTCTGTCACCTGAGGTACACCTCTGACAACCAGGTACACCTCTGACAATCCCAGGTACACCTCTGACACCTCCAGGCACACCTCTGACACTTGGTACACCTCTGACACTCCCAGGTTCAACAATGACACCCCAGGCACACCACTGACACTCCCCAGGACAGCTCTGACACCCCAGGTACACCTCTGAAACTCCCAGTACCACTCTGACACACCCAGGTACTCCTCTGATGCCCCAGGCACCTCCTCTGACACCCCAAGCACACCTCTGACACAGGCACACCTCTGACACCCCAGGCACAAACTGACACCCCAGGCACACCCCAGACACCCCACACCCTCAGACACCCCCAAGCACACCCCTGACATTCCCCAGGCACACCGACACTCTCAGCCACACCTCTGACACTCCCAGGTACACCTCTGTCACCCCAGGCACACCGCTGTCACCCCAGGTACACCTCCTGACACCTCCAGCCCTGACACCAGGTCACACCTCTAACACTCCCCAGGCACGTGAATGACACCCCAGGCACACCACTGACATCTCCCAGGTACACCTCTGACACTCCCAGGCACACCCCTGACATTCCCCAGGCACACCTCCCCACACCCCAGGCACACCTAACACTCTAGGTATACTCTGACACTGCCAGGCACACCTCTGACACTGGCACACCCTGACACTCCTGGCACACCTCACACACTCCCAGTTACACCTCCGACACCCCAGTTACACCTCAGACACTCCCAGTTACACCCCTGACACTCCAGGTACCCCCCTGACACTCCCAGGTACACCCCTGACACTCCTCAGGTACACTTTGACACTCCCAGTTTCACTCCGACACTCCCAGTTACACCCCTGACACTCCCAGGCACACCTCTGACACTCCCAGGTACACCCATGACACCCCAGGCACACCCCACACCCCAGGTACACCTCTGACACTCAGGCACACCCCTGACACTCCCAGGAACACCTCAGACACTCCCAGGCACACCTCTGCTCACCCCAGGCACACCTCTGACACTCCCAGGCACACCGCTGTCACCCCAGGCACACCTGTGACACTTCCAGCCATGACACTTCCAGGTACACCTCTGACACTCCCAGGTACATGAATGACACCCAGGCACGCCACTGACATCTAACAGGTACACCTCTGACACCCCAGGTACACCTATGACATTCCCAGGTACACCTCCGACACTCCCAGGTACCTCCTCAACACCCCAGGCATACCACTGACACTGCCAGGTTCATCTCTGACACCCCAGGTACACCCTGACACCCCAGGCACACTTCTGACACTCCCAGTCACACCTGACACTCCCACAGTTACACCCCTGACACTCCCAGGTACACCTCTGACACCCCAGGCACACCTCTGACAATCCCAGGCACACCTCTCATACTCCCAGGTACCCTTCTGACACCCCAGGCACACCCATGACACCCCAGGCACACCTCTGACACTCCCAGGCATACCCCTGACACCCCAGGCACACCTCTGACACCCCAGGCACACCCCAGACACTCCCAGGCACACCTGACACCTCCAGGCACACCTCTGACACTTCCAGGTACACCTCTGACACCCCAGGCACACCTCTGACACCCCTGGCACACATCTGACACCCCAGGCACACCAACACACTCCCCAGGCACACCAGACACCCCAGGTACACCCCTGACACTCCCGGGGACACCTCTGACACCCCAGGCACACCCCCTGACACCCCCAGGCACACCCTGACACTCCCAGGCACACCTCTGACACTCCCCACACCTCTGACACTCCCTGGCACACATCTGACACTCCCAGGTACATGAATGACACTCCCAGGCACACCACTGACACATCTCCCCAGGCACACCTCTGACACTCCCCAGGACACCTCTGACACTCCCAGGCCACCCCTGTCACCCCCAGGCACACCCCCTGACACTCCCAGGTACTCCTCTGATGCTCCAGGAACTCCTCTGTCACCCCAGGTACACCTCTGACAATCCCAGGCACACCTCTGACAACCCGGTACACCTCTGACAATCCCAGGCACACCTCTGACACTCCAGGCACACCCTGACACTCCCAGGTACACCCCAACACACCCCAGGCACAACAATGACACTCCCAGGCACACCACTGACACTCCCAGGCACACCCGACACCCCAGGTACACCTCTGAAACCCAGCACCACCCCTTGACACACCCAGGTACTCCCTGATGCCCCAGGTACCTCTGACACTCCAGGCACACCTCTGACACCCCAGGACACCCTGACACCTCAGGCACACCTCTGACACCCCAGGTACACCCATGACACTCCCAGGTACACCTCTGACACTCCCTGGCACACATCTGACACTCCAAGGTACACCTCAGACACCCCAGGTACACTCTGACACTCCCCAGGGACAACTCTGACACTCCCTGTAGGTACACCCCTGACACTCCCAGGTACACCTCTGACACTCCCAGGTACCCTCTGATGCTCCCAGGAACCTCTGTCACCTGAGGTACACCTCTGACAATCCCAGGACACTCTGACAATCCCAGGCACACTCTGACACTTCCAGGTACACCTCTGACACTTTCAGGTACACCTCTGACACTGGTTCAACAATGACACCCCAGGTACACCTCTGACACTTGCACAGCCTGACACTCCAGGCACACCTCTGAAACTCCCAGTACCACCTGACACACCCAGGCACCTCTGATGCCCCAGGTACCTCTGACACCCAGGCACACCTCTGACACTCCCAGGCACACCTCTGACACCCCAGGCATACCTCTGACACCCAGGCACACCTCTGACACCCCAGGCACACCTCAGACTCCCCAGGCACACCTCTGACACCCAGGCACACCCTCTGACACCCAGGCACACCTCTGACACTCCCAGGCACACCTCTGACACCCCCTGGGCCACATCTGACACCCCAGGTCACACCCAACACACTCCCAGGTGCCACCTCAGACACACTCCCACACCTCTGACACTCCCTGGGACACCTCTGACACTCCCAGGCACACCCCTGACACTCCCAGGTACACCCCCTGACACTCCCAGGCACACCTCTGACACCCAGGTACACTCTGACACTCCCCACACATCTGACACCCCAGGTACATGAATGACACTCCCCAGGTACACCACTGACATCTCCCAGGTACACCTCTGACACTCAGGACACCTCTGACACTAGGCACACCCCTGTCACTCCCAGGCACACCTCTGACACTCCCAGCCTCTGATGCTCCCAGAACCTCTGTCACCCCAGGTACACCTCTGACAATCCCAGGTACACCTCTGACAATCCTACACCTCTGACACTTCCAGGCACACTCTGACACTCTGTACACCCTAACACTCAGGTACAACAATGACACTCCAGGCACACCACTGACACCCCAGGCACACCTCTGACACACTCCCAGGCACACCTCTGAAACCTCCAGTACCACTCTTGACACACCCAGGTACCTCTGATGCTCCCAGGTACTCTCTGACACTAGGTACACCTCTGACACTCCCCAGGAACACCTCTGACACTCTCAGGCACACTTGACACTCCCCAGGCACACCCATGACACTCCCAGGCACACTTGACACTCTGGCACACATCTGACACCTGCTGCACACCAGACACCCCAGGTACACCTCTGACACTCCAGGACAACCTGACCTCCCAGGCACACTCTGACACTAGGTACACCCTGACACTCCTGTACCTCTGATGCTCCCAGGAACCCTCTGTCACCTGAGGTACACCTCTGACAAATCCTCAGGCACACCTCTGACAATCCCAGGCACACCCTGACACTTCCAGGTACACCTCTGACACACTTCAGGCACACCTCTGACACCCCAGGTTCAACAATGACACTCCCAGGCACACCACTGACACTCCCAGGTACAGCTCTGACACTCCCAGGTACACTCTGAAACCCAGTACCACTTGACACACCCAGGCACTCTGATGCCCCCAGGCACCCCTCTGACACCCCAAGCACACCCCTGACACTCCCAGGTACACCTGACACCTCAGGTACAAAACTGACACTCCCAGGCACACCTCAGACACTCCCAGGCACACCTCAGACACTCCCAAGCACACCCTGACATTCCCCAGGCACCGACACCTCAGTCACACCTCTGACACTCCCAGGCACACCTCTGTCACTCCCAGGCACACCGCTGTCACCCCAGGCACACCTCTGACACTTCCAGCCCTGACACCCAGGCACACTTAACACTCCCAGGCACGAGAATGACACTCCCAGGCACACCACTGACATCTCCCCAGGCACCCTGACACTCCCCAGGCACACCTCTGACCAGGCACACCCCACACCCCAGGCACACCTTAAACACCTAGTATCCTCTGACACTCCAGGTACACCTCTGACATTCGGTACACCTCTGACACTCCTGGCACACCCTCACACACTCCCCAGTTACACCTCCGACACTCCCAGTTACACCTCAGACACTCCCAGTTACACCCCTGACATTCCAGGCACCCCTGACACTCCCCAGGCACACCCCTGACACTCCAGGTACACTTGACACTCCCAGTTTCACCCCACACCTACACCCCACACCCTGACACTCCAGGTACACCCTGACACCCCAGGCACACCCATGACACCCAGGTACACCCCTGACACCCCAGGCACACCTCTGACACCTCAGGCACACCTCTGACACCCCAGGAACACCTCAGACACTCCAGGTACACCTCTGTCACCCCAGGCACACCTCTGACACTCCCAGGCACACCGCTGTCACCCCAGGCACACCTGTGACACTTCCAGCCATGACACTTCCAGGTACACCTCTGACACCCCAGGCATGAATGACACTGCCAGGCACGCCACTGACATTCAACAGGTACACCTCTGACACTCCCAGGCACACCCATGACATTCCCCAGGCACACCTCGACAACCCAGGTACTCACTCTCTGACACTCCCAGGCACACCCATGACACTCCCAGGTATACCTCTGACACTGCCAATCCCTGACACTGGTACACCTCTGACACTCCCAGGCACACCTCAGACACTCCCAGTCACACCTCCGACACCCCCAGTTACACCCCGACACTCCCAGGCACACCCCTGACACACCCAGGTACACCCTGACACCCCAGGCACACTCTGACACTCCCCAGGTACACCCCCTGACACCCCAGGCACACTTCACACTCCCAGTTACACCTCTGACACTCCCAGTTACACCTGACACTCCCAGGCACACCTCTGACACTCCCAGGTACACCCTGACATCCCCAGGTACACCTCTCTCATACTCCAGGCACCTCTGACACCCCAGGCACACCCATGACACTCCCAGGCACACCTCTGACACTCCCAGGCACACCTCTGACACTCCCAGGCACACCTCACACCCCAGGTACCTCTGACACCCCAGGCACACCCATGACACTTGCAACCTCTGACACCCCCTGAACACCCATGACACTCCCAGGCACACCTCTGACACTCCCCAGGCACACCTCTGACACCCCAGGAGCCATACCCCAGGTACACCTCTGACACTCCCAGGTACACCTCTGACACTCCCCACACCTCTGACACTCCCCAGGTACAACCCTGACACTCCCCAGGTACACCCCTGACACCCCAGGTACACCTCTGACACTCCCAGGCACACCTCTGACACTCCCAGGCACACCTCTGACACTCCTAGTACACCGCTGTCATTCCCAGGTACACCACTGACACTTCCAGCCCTGACACTCCCAGGCACACCTCTGACACCCCAGGTACATGAATGACACCCCAGGTACACCTCTGACAATCCCAGGTACACCCTGACAATCCCAGGCACACCTCTGACACTTCCAGGTACACCCTGACACTCCCCAGGCAAAACAATGACACTCCCAGGTACACCGCTGACACTCCCCAGGCACACCTATGACACCCCAGGTACACCTCTGAAACTCCCAGCACCACTGACACAGCCAGGTACCTCTGATGCTCCCAGGTACCCCTCTGACACTCCCCAGGTACACCCTCTGACACCCCAGGCACACCTCTGACACACCTCAGGCACAAAACTGACACCCAAGGTACACCTCAGACACTCCCCAGGCACACCCTCAGACACTCCCAATTACAACCCCTGACATTCCCAGGCACACCGACACTCTAGTTACACCTCTGACACTCCCAGGTACACCTCTGACACTCCCAGGTACACCCGCTGTCACTCCCAGTTACACGTCTGACACTTCCAGCCCTGACACTTAAAGGTACACCCCTAACACTCCCAGGTACGGAATGACACTCCCAGGCACAGCTCTGACACTCGGTGCACACCTCAGATACTCCCTAGCCACCTCTGACACTCACAGGTACACCCTGACACTCCCAAGTACACCTCCGACACTCCCAGGTACACCTCCGACACTCCCAGGTACACCTCAAACACTCTCAGGTATACCCTGACACTGCAGGTACCCCTCTGACACCCCAGGTACATGAATGACACTCCCAGGTACACCTCTGACACTCCCAGGTACACCTCTGACACTCCCATGTACACCTCAGACACTCCCAGTTACACCTCCGACACTCCGTTACACCTCCGACATCCTCACCCTGACACTCCCCAGGCACACCCCTGACACTCCCAGGTACACCCTGGACACTCATAGTACACCCCTGACACTCCCGGTACACCTCTGACTTCAAGGCACCTCTGACACTCCCAGTTACACCTCCGATACTCCCAGTTACACCCCTGACACCTCCCAGTTCCACATCTGCCACTCCAGGTACACCCTCTGACAATCCCAGGTACACCCATGACACTACAGGTACATGAATGACACTGCCAGGTACACCACTGACATCTCCCAGGTACACCTCTGACACTCCCAGGTACACCTCTGACATACCCAGGTACACCTCCGACACTCCCAGGTACATGAATGACACTCCAGGTACAGCCACTGACACTCCCCAGTTACACCTCTGACACTCCCAGGTACACCTCTGACACTCCCAGTTACACAGCTGTCACTCCCAGGTACACCTCTGACACTTCCAGCCCTGACACTTCTAGGTACACCCTGACACTGCTAGGTACATGAATGACACTGCCAGGTACACCACTGACATCTCCCAGGTACACCTCTGACACTCCCAGGTACACCTATGACATTCCCCAGGTACACCTCCGACACCCCAGGTACACCTCAAACACTCCCAGGTATACGCCAGACACTGCCAGGTACACCTCTGACACTCCCGGGCAAACCTCTGACACTCCCAGTTACACCTCAGACACTCCCAGTTACACCTCCGACACTCCCAGTTACACCACCGACACTCCAGTTACACCCCTGATACTCCCAGGTACACCCCTGACACTTCCAGGTACACCCCTGACACTCACAGGTTACAACGCTGACACTCCCAGGTACACCTCTGACACTCCCAGGTACACTTTTGACACTCCCAGTTACACCTCCGACACTTAGTTACCATCCTGACACCCAGGTACACCTCTGACACCCCAGGTACACCTCTGACAATCCCAGGTACACCTCTGATACTCCCAGGTACCCTCTGACACTCCCAGGTACACCCATGACACCCCCAGGTACACCCCTGACATTCTCAGGTACACTCCTTGACACTCCAGGCACACCTCAGACACTCCCAGGTACATGAATAACACTCCCAGGTACACCTCTGACACTCCCAGGTACGTCTGACACCTCCCAGTGCACACCTCTGACACTCCCAGGTAAACCTTGACTATCCCAGGTACATCTCTGACACTCCCAGGTACACCCATGACACTCCCAGGTACACCCTCTGACACTCCCAGGCACACTCTGACACTCCAGGGACACCTCTGACACTCGGTACACCCCTGAGCACTCCCAGGTACACCTCTGACACTCCCAGGTACATGAATAC
>NW_024728030.1:0-28478 GCF_018991925.1 Homarus americanus
CGGGCACCCCTTTGGTCAGCCCGGGAAGGGCCGTTCACCCTTTCAGTGCCATGACACGGGGTGTGAGGGCCGGGCACCCTTTCAGTGTCATGAAACGGGGTGTGAGGGTCGGGCACCCTTTCAGTGCGATGAAACGGGGTGTGAAGGCCGGGCACCCCTACAGTGCTGTGAACCGGGGTGTGGGGGCCGTGCACCCCTTCAGTGCCATGAATAGGTTTCTGAGGGCCGGGCAACCCTTCAGTGACATGACCCGGGGCGTCAGGGCCGGGCAACCCTTTAGGTCCATCACCCGGGGTGTGAGGGCCATGCACCCCTTTAGGTCCATGACCCGGGGTGTGAGGGCCGTGAACCCCTTCAGTGACATGACCCGGGGTGTGAGGGCCGTGCACCCCTTTAGTGACATGACCCAGGGTGTGAGGGCCGGGCACCCCTCCAGCACCATGACCCGGAGTGTGAGGGCCGGGCACCCCTTCCGTGTCATGAACCGGGGTGTGAGGGCCGGGCACCCTTTCAGTGCCATGAATCGCGGTGTGAAGGCCGGGCACCCCTACAGTGCTATGAACCGGGTTGTGGGGGCCGGTCACCCCTTCAGTGCCATGAATAGGGGTGTGAGGGCCGGGCACCCCTTCAGTGACATGACCCTGGGCGTCAGGGCCGGGCAACCCTTCAGTGCCATGAGCCGGGATGTGAGGGCCGGACACCCCTTTAGTGCCATGAAACGGGGTGTGAGGGCCGGGCACCCCTACAGAGCTATGAACCAGAGTGTGAGGGTCGGGCACCCCTTCACATGACACGGGGTGTGAGGGCCGGGCACCTTTTCAGTGCCATGACCCGGGGTATGAGGGCTGGGCACGCCTTAAGAGCTATGACCCGGGGTGTGAGGGCCGGGCATTTTTTCAGTGATATGACCCTGGGTGTGAGGGACGTGCACCCCTTCAATGATATGACCCGGGGGGTGAGGGTCGGGCACTCGTTTAGCTCTATGACCACGGGTGTGAGGAACGGGCATACCTTCAGTGCCATGACCCGGAGGGAGGGCCGGGCACTCGTTTAGCTCTATGACCAGTTGTGTGAGGGCGGGCATACCTTCAGCACCATGACCCGGGGTGTGAGGGACAGGCACCCCTTCAGTGCCATGACCCGGGGTGTGAGGGCCGGGAACCGCTTCAACCCCATGACCCGTGGTGTGAAGGCCGGGCACCCCTTTAGGTCCATGACCCGGGGGGTGAGGGCCGGGCACTCGTTTTGCTCTATGACCAGGGGTGTGAGGGCCCGGCATACCTTCATGGCCATGGCCAGGGGTGTGAGGTACGGGCACCTCTTCAGTGACATGACCCGGGGCTTTAGGGCCGGGCACCCCTTCAGTGCCATGAGCCGGGGTGTGAGGGTCTGGCATCCCTTTAGTGCCATGGAACGGGGTGTGAGGCCCGGGCACCCCGACAGAGCTATGAACTGGGGTGTGACGGCCGGGCACCTATTCACTGCCATGACCCGGGGTGTGAGGGCCGGTCACCCTTTCAGTGCCATGAATCGCGGTGTGATGGCCGGGCACCCCTTCAGCTCCATGACCCGTGGTGTGAGGACCGGGAACCGCTTCAACCTCATGACCCGGGGTGTGAGGGCCGGGCATCCCTTTAGGTCCATGACCCTGGGTGTGAGGGCCGTACACCCCTTCAGAGACATGACCCGGGGTGTAATGGCCGGGCACCTTTTCAGTGCCATGACCCGGGGTGTGAGGGCCGGGTACCCATTCAGTGCCATGAATCGTGGTGTGATGGCCGAGCACCCCTTCAGCTCCATGACCCGTGGTGTGAAGACCAGGAACCGCTTCAACCTCATGACCCAGGGTGTGAGGTCCAGGCACCCCTTTAGGTCCATGACCCGGGGTGTAAGGGCCGTGCACCTCTTCAGTGCCAAGAACCGGGTTGTGAGGGCCGGGCACCCCATCAGCACCATAACCCGGGGTGTGAGGTTCGGGCACACCTTCAATGACTTGACCCGGGGTGTGAAGTTCGGGCACACCTTCAATGACATGACCCGGGGTTTGAGGGCCGGGCACCCCTTTAGTGACATGACCCGGGGTGTGAGGGCCGGGCACCCCTCAGACACCATGACCCGGGTTTTGAGGGTCGGGGACCTTTTCAGTGCCATGAATCGGGGTGTGAAAGCCGAGCATCCCTTCAGCACCATGACCCGGAGTGTGAGGGCCAGGCACCCCTGCAGTGCCATGACCCTGGGTGTGAGGGACGGGCATCCCTCCACCAAAATGACCCGGGGTGTGAGGGCCGGGAACCGTTTCAACCCCATGACCCGTGGTGTGAGGGCTGGGCACCCCTTTAGGTCCATGACCTGGGGTGTGAGGGCCGTGCACCCCTTCAGTGCCATGACCCGGGGTGTGAGGGCCGGGCACCTTTTCAGTGTCATGAACCGGGGTGTGAGGGCCCGGCACCCTTTCAGTGCCATGAAACGGGGTGTGAGGTCCGGGCACCCCTACAGTGCTGCGAACTGGGGTGTGAGGGCCGGGCACCCCTTCACATGACCCAGGGTGTGAGGGTCCGGCACCACTTCAGTGAAATGAAACGGGGTGTGAGGGCCGGGCACCCCTTCAGCACCATTACCCAGAGTGTTATGGCCGGGCTTGATTTCAGTGCCAAGAATCGGGGTGAGAGGGCCGGGAACCCCATCAGCACCATGACCCGGGGTGTGATGGCAGGGAACCACTTCAACCCCATGACCCGGGGTGTGAGGGCCGGGCACCACTCAGGCACAATGACCCGAGGTGTGAGGGCCGGGCACCCCTTCAGTGCCAGGAATCGGGGTGTGAAAGCCGGGAACCCCTTCAGCACCATGACCCGGGGTGTGAGGGCCAGACACCCCTTCAGTGCCATGACCCGGGGTGTGAGGGCCCGGCACCCCTTCAGTGACATGAACCTGGGTGTGAGGGCCGGGCACCCCTCCAGCACCATGACCCGGGGTGTAAGGGCCGGGAACCGCTTCAACCCCATGATCCGTGGTGTGAGGGCCGGACACCCCATTAGGTCCATGACCCGGGGTGTGAGGGCCGTGCACCCTTTAAGTGCCATGACCCGGGGTGTGAGGAAAGGGGACCCTTTCAGTGCCATGAATCGGGGTGTGAAAGCCGGGCACCCCTTCAGCACCATGACCCGGGGTGTGAGGGCCAGGCACCCCTTCAGTGCCGTGACCCGGGGTGTGAATGCCGGGAACCGCGTCAACCCCATGATCCGTGGTGTGAAGGCAGGGCATTTTCCAGCACCATGACCCGGGGTGTGAGGGCCGGGAACCGCGTCAACCCCATGATCCGTGGTGTGAGGGCCGGGCACCCCTTTAGGTCCATGACCCGGGGTGTGAGGGCCGTGCACCCTTTCAGTGCCATGACCCGGGGTGTGAGGGCCGGGCACCCTTTCAGTGTCATGAAACGGTGTGTGACGGCCGGGCACCCTTTCAGTGCGTTGAAACGGGGTGTGAAGGCCGGGCACCCTTACAGTGCTGTGAACCGGGGTGTGAGGGCCGTGCACCCCTTCAGTGCCATGAATAGGGGTGTGAGGGCCGGGCACCCCTTCAGTGACATGACCCGGGGCGTCAGGGCCGGGCAACCCTTTAGGTCCATAACCCGGGGTGTGAGGGCCGTGAACCCCTTCAGTGATATGACCCGGGGTGTGAGGGCGGGTCACCCCATTAGTGACATGACCCAGGGTGTGAGGGCCAGGCACCCCTCCAGCACCATGACCTGGAGTGTGAGGGCCGGGCACCCCTTCAGTGTCATGAACCGGGGTGTGAGGACCGGGCACCCTTTCAGTGCCATGAATCGGGGTGTGAAGGCCGGGTACCCCTACAGTGCTGTGAACCGGGGGGTGAGGGCCAGTCACCCCTTCAGTGCCATGAATAAGGGTGTGAGGGCCGGGCACCCCTTCAGTGACATGACCCGGGGCTTCAGGGCCGGGCAACCCTTCAGTGCCATGAGCCGGGATGTGAGGGCCGGGCACCCCTTTAGTGCCATGAAACAGGGTGTGAGGGCGGGGCACCCCTACAGAGCTATGAACCAGAGTGTGAGGGCCGGGTACCCCTTCACATGACACGGGGTGTGAGGAGCCAGGCACCTTTTCAGTGCCATGACCAGAATATGAGGGCCAGGCACGCCTTCAGAGCTATGGCCAGGGTGTGAGGGCCAGGCATTTTTCAGTGATATGACCCCCTGGGTGTGAGGGCCGGGCACCCCTTCAATGATATGACCAGGGGGTGAGGGGCCAGGCACTCCTTCAGTGGTCTGCCATGACCCAGGGGTGTGAGGTCCGGTCCTCCTTCAGTGCCATGACCCAGGAGGAGAGGGCCAAAACCTCGTTTCGCTCTATGACCAGTTGAAGAGGGGCCGGGCATACCTTCAATTGCCACTAGGGCCGGGCACTCCTGTCAGGGCCGGTCCTCCTTCAGTGCCATGACCCGGGGTGTGAGGGCCGGTCCCTCCTTCAGTGCCATGACCCGGGAGGAGAGGGCCGGGCACTCGTTTAGCTCTATGACCAGGGGTGTGAGGGACGGGCATACTTTCAGTGCCATGGCCAGGGGTGTGACGGCCGGGCACCGCTTCAGTGCCATGACCCGGGGTGTGAGGGCCGGGCACCCCTTCAGTGACATGACCCAGGGCGTCAGGGCCGGACACCCCTTCAGTGCCATGAGCCGGGGTGTGAGGGCCGGGCACCCCTTAAGTGCCATGAAACGGGGTGGGAGGCCCGGGCACCCCGACAGAGCTATGAACCGGGGTGTGAGGACCTAGCACCTATTCAGTGCCATGACCAGGGGTGTGAGGGCCCGGCACCCTTTCAGTGCTATGAATCGGGGTGTGATGGCCGAGCACCCCTTCAGCTCCATGACCGGTGGTGTGAGGACCGGGAACCGCTTCAACCCCATTACCCGGGGTGTGAGGGCCGGGCACCCCTTTAGGTCCATGACCCTGGGTATGAGGGCCATGCACCCCTTCAGAGACATGACCTGGGGTGTGATGGCCGGGCACCTTTTCAGTGCCATGACCCGGAGTGTGAGGGCCGGGCACCCATTCAGTGCCATGAATCGTGGTGTGATGGCCGAGCACCCCTTCAGTTCCATGACCCGTGGTGTGAAGACCAGGAACCGCTTCAACCTCATGACCCAGGGTGTGAGGTCCGGGCACCCCTTTAGGTCCATGACCCGGGGTGTAAGGGCCGTGCACCTCTTCAGTGACATGACCCGGGGTGTGAGGGCCGGGCACCCCTTTAGTGACATTACCCGGGGTATGAGGGGCGGGCACCCCTCCAGCACCATGACCCGGGGTGTGAGGGCCTGTCACCCCTCCAGCACCATGACCCGGGGTGTGAGCGCCGGGCACCCCATAAGTGACATGAGCCGGGGTGTGGGGGCAGGGCACCCCTACAGTGTTATGAACCGGGGTGTGAGGGCCGGGCACCCCATTAGCACCATGACCCGTGGTGTGAGAGCGGGGCACCCCTTCAGTACCATTACCCGGGGTGTGAGGGCCAGGCACCCCTTCAGTGAAATCACCGGGGGTGTGAGAGCTGGGCACCCCTTCATTGACATCACCCGGGATGAGGGCCGGGCACCCTTTCAGTGACATGACCCGGGGTGTGAGGGCCGGGCACCCCTCCAGCACCATGACCCGGGGTGTGAGGTCCGGGAACCCCTTCAGTGCCATGACCCGGGGTGTGAGGGCCGGGCACCCCTTCAGTGACATGACCCGGGTTTGAGGGCCGACACCGCTTTCAGTGACATGACCCGTGAGGTTCGGGTACACCTCTAGCACTATGACCCGGGTGTGAGGGTTGGGCACCCCTTAGGTCCATGACCCGGGGTGTGAGGGCTGGGCACCCCTTTAGGTCCATGACCCGGGGTGTGAGGGCCATGCACCCCTTTAGGTCCATGACCCGGGGTGTGAGGGCCGTGAACCCCTTCAGTGACATGACCCAGGGTGTGAGGGCCGAGCACCCCTTCAGTGTCATGAACCGGGGTGTGAGGGCCGGGCACCCTTTTAATACCATGAAACGGGGTATGAGGTCCGGGCACCCCTACAGTGTTGCGAACTGGGGTGTGAGGGCCGGGCACCCCTTCACATGACCCGGGGTGTGAGGGTCCGGCACCACTTCAGTGAAATGAATCGGGGTGTGAGGGCCGGGAACCCCTTGAGCACCATTACCCAGAGTGTTAGGGCCGGGCTCGATTTCAGTGCCAAGAATCGGGGTGTGAGGGCCAGGAACCCCATCAGCACCATGAACCGGGGTGTGATGGTCGGGAACCGCTTCAACCCCATGACCCGGGGTGTGAGGGCCGGGCAACCCTCAGGCACCATGACCCGAGGTGTGAGGGCCGGGCACCCCTTTAGGTCCATGACCCGGGGTGTGAGGGCTGTGCACCCTTTAAATGCCATGACCCGGGGTGTAAGGGCCGGGGACCCTTTCAGTGCCATGAATCCGGGGTGTGAATGCCGGGCACCCCTTCGGCACCATGACACGGGGAGTGAGGGCCAGGCACCCCTACAGTGCTGTGAACCGGGGTGTGAGGGCCGGTCACCCCTTCAGTGCCATGAATAGGGGTGTGAGGGCCGGGCACCCCTTCAGTGCCATGACCCGGGGCGTCAGGGCTGACACCCCTTCAGTGCCATGACCCGGGGTGTGAGGGCTGGGCACCCCTTAGCCCCATGACCTGGAGGTGTGAGGCCGGGCACCCCGACAGAGCATGACCCGGGGTGTGAGGCCTGGCACTCCTGCAGTGCCATGACCCGTGGTGTGAGGGCTGGGCACTCGTTTAGCTCTATGACTAGGGGTGTGAGGGCCGGGCACCCCTTCAGTGACATGACCCGGGGTGTGAAGGCCGGGCACCCCTGCAGCACCTTGACCCGGAGTGTGAGGGCCGGGCACCCCTTCAGTGTCATGAACCGGGGTGTGACGGCCGGGCTCCCCTTTAGTGACATGACCTGGGGTGTGAGGGCCGGGCAACCTTTCAGTGTCATTAACCTGGTTGTGAGGGATGGGCACCCTTAAATGCCATGAAACGGGGTGTGAGTGCCGGCACCCATACAGTGCATTGAAAAAGGGTGTGTGGTCCGGGCACCCCTTCACTTGACCCGGGGTGTCAGGGCCGGGCACCCCTCCAGCACCTTGGCCCGGGGTGTGATCGCCGGGCACCCCATAAGTGACATTAGCCGGTGTGTGGGGGCAGGGCACCCCTACAGTGTTATGAACCGGGTTGTGAGGGCCGGGCACCTCTTCACATGACCCGGGGTGTAAGGGCAAGGCACCCCATTAGCACCATGACCCGGGGTGTGAGGGCGGGGCACCCCTTCAGTACCATGACCCGGGGTGTTAGGGCCAGGCACCCCTTCAGTGAAATCACCGGGGGTGTGAGAGCTGGGCACCCCTGAATTGACATGACCCGGGATGAGGGCCGGGCACCCTTTCAGTGACATGACCCGGGGTGTGAGGGCCGGGCACCCCTCCAGAACCATGACCCGGGGTGTGAGGGCCGGGAACTCCTTCAGTGCCATGACCCGGGGTGTGAGGGCGGGGCACCCATTCAGTGAAATGACCCGGGGTTTGAGGGCCGGACACCCTTTCAGTGACATAACCCGGGGTGTGAGGTTCGGGCACACCTCCAGCACCATGACCCGGGGTGTGAGGTTCGGGCACACCTTCAGTGCTATAACCCTGGGTGTGAGGGCCCTGCACCCCTTCAGCACCATGATCCAGGGTGTAAGGGCCGGGCTCGATTTCAGTGCCAAGAATCGGGGTTTGAGGGCCGGGCACCCCATCAGCACCATAACCCTGGGTGTGAGGGCCGGGAACCGCTGCAACCCCATGTCCCGGGGTGTGAGGGCCGGGCACCCCTTTAGTGACAAGACCCGGGGTGTGAGGGCCAGGAACCCCTCAGACACCATGACCCGGTGTTTGAGGGCCGGGACCCTTTCAGTGCCATGAATCAGGGTGTGAAAGCCGGGAACACCTTCAGCACCATGACCCGGGGTGTGAGGGCCAGGCACTCCTGCAGTGCCATGACCCGGGGTGTGAGGGACGGACACCCCTCCAACACCATGACCCGGGGTGTGAGAGCCGGGAACCGCTTCAACCCCATGACCCGTGGGGTGAGGGCCGGGCACCCCTTTAGGTACATGACCCGGGGTGTGAGGGCCGTGCACCCTTTTAGTGCCATGACCCGGGGTGTGAGGGCCGGGCGCCCCTTCAGTGTCATGAAACGGGGTGTGAGGGCCGGGCACCCTTTAAGTGCGATGAAACGGGGTATGAAGGCCGGGCAGCCCTACAGTGCTGTGAACCGGGGTGTGAGGGCCGGGCACCCCTTCAGTGCCATGAATAGGGGTGTGAGGGCCGTGCACCCCTTCAGTAACATGACCCGTGGCGTCTGGGCCGGGCAACCATTTAAGTCAGAGACCCGGGGTGTGAGGGCCGTGCACCCCTTTAGGTCCATGACCCAGGGTGTGAGGGCCGTGAGCCCCTTCAGTGACATGACCCGGGGTGTGAGGGCCGGGCACCCCTTTAGTGACATGACCCGGGGTGTGATGGACGGGCACCTCTCCAGCACCATGACCCGGGGTGTGAGGGTCGGGAACCTCTTCAACCCCAGACCCGTAGGGTGAGGTCCGGGCACCCCTCCAGCACCATGACCCGGAGTGTGAGGGCCGGGCACCCTTTCAGTGCCATGAATCGGGATGTGAAGGCCGGGCACCCCTACAGTGCTGTGAACCGCGGTGTGAGGGCCGGTCACCCCTTCAGTGCCATGAATAAGGGTGTGAGGGCCGGGCACCCCTTCAGTGACATGACCCGGGGCGTCAGGGCCGGGCAACCCTTCAGTGCCATGAGCCGGGATGTGAGGGCCGGGCACCCCTTTAGTGCCATGAAACGGGTGTGAGGGCGGGGCACCCCTACAGAGCTATGTACCAGAGTGTGAGGGCCGGGCACCCCTTCACATGACACGGGGTGAGGGCAGGCTGCCCACCAGTGCCATGACCCAGGAGTATAGGGCCGTACCTTTCTAATTGACATGACCCGGGGTGTGAGGGCGGGCACCCCTTTAGTGACATGACCCGGGGTATGAGGGCGGGCACCCCTCAGCACCATGACCCGGGGTGTGAGGCCTGTCCACTCCTTCAGTGCCATGATCCGGGGTGTGAGGCTGGGCACCCCTTCATCCCCATGACCACAGTGTGAGGGCCGGGCACCCCTTCAGTGTCATGACCCGGAGTGTGAAACTGGCACCCCTCAGCACCATGACCCGGAGTGTGAGGGCCAGGCACCCCTTCAGTGTCATGAACCGGGGTGTGACGGCCGGAGCTCACTTCAGTGCCGCCCAGGCCAGGGTGCCCAGGGCCTGGCACCCCTTCAGTGACATGACCTGGGGTGAGGGCCAGGGCAGCTGCCTAGTGTAACGGCCAGGTGCTGAGGCACCCCTCCAGCACCATGACCCGGAGTGTGAGGGTCGGGCACCCCTTCAGTGTCATGAACCGGGGTGTGACGGCCGGGCTCCCCTTCAGTGCCATGACCCGGGGTGTGAGAGCCGGGCTCCCCTTCAGTGACATGACCTGGGGTGTGAGGGCCGGGCAACCTTTCAGTGTCATTAACCAGGTTGTGAGGGATGGGCACCCTTAAATGCCATGAAACGGGGTGTGAGTGCCGGGCACCCATAAAGTGCATTGAAAAAGGGTGTGTGGTCCGGGCACCCCTTCACTTGACCCGGGGTGTCAGGGCCGGGCACCCCTTCACTTGACCCGGGGTGTCAGGGCCGGGCACCCCTTCACTTGACCCGGGGTGTCAGGGCCGGGCACCCCCTCCTGGCAGGGTGAGGCACTTAGGCACCCCATGGTAATGAGCTGGGGTGTAGAACAGGGCACCCCTACAGTGTTATGAACCTGGGTGTGAGGGCCGGGCACCTCTTCACATGACCCGGGGTGTAAGGGCAAGGCACCCCATTAGCACCATGACCCGGGGTGTGAGGGCCGGGAACCCCTTCAGTGCCATGACCCGGGGTGTGAGGGCCGGGCACCCCTTCAGTGACATGACCCGGGGTTTGAGGGCCGGACACCCTTTCAGTGACATAACCCCGGGTGTGAGGTTCGGGCACACCTCCAGCACCATTACCCGGGGTGTGAGGTTCGGGCACACCTTCAGTGCCATAACCCGGGGTGTGAGGGCCCTGCACCCCTTCAGCACCATGATCCAGGGTGTAAGGGCCGGGCTCGATTTCAGTGCCAAGAATCGGGGTGTGAGGGCCATGAACCCCTCAGACACCATGATCCGGGGTTTGAGGGCCGGGTCCCTTTTAGTGCCATGAATAGAGGTGTGAAAGCCGGGCATCCCTTCAGCACCATGACCCGGGGTGTGAGGGCCAGGCACCCCTGCAGTGCCATGACCCGGGGTGTGAGGGACGGGCACCCCTCCAGCACCATAACCCGGGGTGTGAGGGCCGGGAACCGCTTCAACCCCATGATCCGTGGTGTGAGGGCTGGGCACCTTTTTAGGTCCATGATCCGGGGTGTGAGTTCCGTGCATCCTTTAAGTGCCATGACCCGGGGTGAGAGTGCTGGGGACCCTTTCAGTGCCATGAATCGGGGTGTGAAAGCCGGGCACCCCTTCAGCACCATGACCCGGGGTGTGAGGGCCAGGCACCCCTTCAGTGCCGTGACCCGGGGTGTGAGGGCCAAGCACCCCTTCAGTGACATGAAACGGGGTGGGAGGCCCGGGCACCCCGACAGAGCTATGAACCGGGGTGTGAGGGCCGAGCACCTATTCAGTGCCATGACCCAGGGTGTGAGGGCCGGGCACCCTTTCAGTGCCATGAATCGGGGTGTGATAGCCGGGCACCCCTTCAGCTCCATGACCCGTGGGTGAGGACCGGGAACCGCTTCAACCCCATTACCCGGGGTGTGAGGGCCGGGCACCCCTTTAGGTCCATGACCCGTGGTGTGAGGACCAGGAACCGCTTCAACCCCATGACCCAGGGTGTGAGGTCTGGGCACCCCTTTAGGTCCATGACCCGGGGTGTGAGGGCCGTGCACCTTTTAAGTGACATGACCCGGGGTGTGAGGGCCGGTGTAAGGGCGGAAACGATCCTCCGGCTAGTTACCGCTGCTAACTCGCTCGTTTGCTGGTGCAGACGACCCTTGGGGTGGTTGGACGGAGGTGATAACGGCAGCGACTATCTCCGCCACGAGCATATTCAACCCAGCCGCCATACCGTCAGTATCTAGCTACCCTGCTGTCCGTCAAATTCTGGCTGTGATCTCATCATAGCTCCTGGACTCGTGGGCTGTGTTCCCAGACCTTCACCTATCAACTGCCAACTCTCTGGTCATCTACCACTACCGCATACCACGACCATCAGTTCATCACATTCCGTCGGTGCCCCGGTGTTCTCCTGCCTTTTCAAGACGTTGCTGAGTGTGGAGTGAATGGACGCTTCCCTGCCCTGAGTGTGCATCACCGTGTTCCAGAACCTTCCCCCAGGGCCACTGCCGTAGGAAATATTTGTTCATTGTTTGATTCCATTAATTGCTGACTCCCCTTTATTGTTCGATTCTATCAATTGTTGACTCCATTTAATTGTTTGATTCCATTAATTGCTGACTCCCCTTTATTGTTCGATTCTATCGATTGTTGACTCCATTTAATTGTTTGAATCCATTAATTGTTGACTCCCATTATTTGTTTGATTCCTTTAATTGTTGCTTCCATTAATTGTTTGACTCCCGTAATTATTTGATGATTGTTGAGTGGTGTCAGAGTTTTGTTATATTTTTATAGTAAAGAGATGCCAATCTCTAACGGTTGTTTGTTATTCCTCGGAAAACCATGGTCCTTGACTTTCCTTTATTAAGATCCTGATTAGCCTGGTAAGGGATTTCTATCCCTAAGTCCTAGGCCTTTACAAGTGGCGACCTTGCCAGGATTGTCTGACCTTTGGTTTCTGAGGTTTAACATTCGTTCCGGTGTTGTTGTAAGTCGCCGTGAGCGCGCCACCTTGCTGTCTGTGGCCCGGAAGCAAGTGTTGTTCAGTGGTTATCCCTTCCTTCTGTGTGCTAATTTTGTTGCTCTCCCTTGTACGTGGGGAAGTTAATTAGTGTTGGTTGGGGTGCACTGTGGATGCTGTCATAGCATATATGTTGTTGTTTCACCTGGTGCGGTTTCGTTACCCTGAGGTGATTCAGCTGGGCTGGGTGCGGAACGAGGTTCCCTCCAGTCGGATCAAATCATTTACTGGTCTGATTGAGCCACTAGGTGATTTAACTTTGGCTATTTGCGGGGTAAGTTTTGTTTTTTCCTTTGTTCTTGGCCTTTCGGATCATTATGTCTGCTTTTGAGGTGTGGAAAGATCAAGCGGTGGCCCTGGGTCTGACAGGTAATGACATTGGTCAGTATGTGGTCACCCAACAGAATGCCGAGAGAGAGGAACGTCAGAGAGAGAGAGAGGCACGTCAGAAAGAGAGAGGAACGCCAGAGAGAAAGAGAGTTGGAGGAACGTGAGAAAGAAAGGGAGTTCGAATTAGCTAAGTTGCAGGCAGAAAAGGACCTAGAACTGGCTAGGATTAATGCTTCAAGTAGACCAGCATCCTCTGGCCATATACAGGACAATGTGGTAAAACCCAGCTTGCCTGTGTACCGTGAAGGAGAAGACATCGCCTCCTACCTTGTTAGGTTTGAGTGGGTAGCTGAGCTGCTTGGTGTAGCCCCAGATAGCTATGCTGTAAGGTTGGGTAGCCTACTGAGTGGTAAGCCGGTAGAAATTTGCACGTCCCTGTCTGCCGACATCACCCGAGATTACTTCTTGTTGAAGCAAGCTCTCTTGCGAGGATTTTGCAAGACTTCTGACGGTTATCGTGCTGATTTTCGCAGAACGAAGATTAGAGAGGGAGAAACGTACCAGCAGTTTTCGATTCACCTGGGTCGTTTGTTTCAACAATGGCTGGAGACATCAGGGGTTGAAGAAACCTTTGAGTCTCTCTCTAACTTCATGATATTAGATCAGTTTTTGTCTTCTCTACCTCCAGACTTGAGAATTTTCATCAAAGAACACCAGCCAGCGACGCTTGGAGAAGCTGTGCATCTTGCCGACAACTGGGCGTCTGCTCGCAACGCCTACCCCAAGTCTTCCCCTCCTGTAGTGAAGATTACGAAGCCTCCGTCCTCCGAGGAACCATCCCCAGGAGTACACAAGAGTAGTTCACCAGCCGTGCGGTGTCACAGCTGCAGAGGAGAAGGGCACATTCGTTCTCGCTGTCCCAGGAATCCCCTCGCCTTCAAGACTGCTGACACTCAACCCAGCAACAAGGTCGGATTCTGTTTGGAGGTCAGGAGCTGCCCCCGTTATTGTGTCAGTGGAACAATCAATGGGTCTAGGGCATCTACTTTCATCAGGGACACTGGTTGCTCGTGCATTATTGTCTCTGAAGAAGCCCTGCCTGACGCTGACGTCTCCAGCTGCCCGAAGGTTAGTGTCGCCGATTATTTAGGTCGTGTTGACCAGTTCCCTGTTGTTAGGTGCTACCTGCATTGCCCCTATTTCACTGGTTGGTCTAATGTGGTAAGAGCTCCCATTAAATGTGCAAGTGCCCTCATTGGTAATGTTCCCGGTGTTCGTGACCCTAACGACCCGGAAACGTTAAAACTCTCCTCGCCACCAGCACTAGTCTCCTCGCCACCAGCACCAGTCCCCACGCCACCTGCTGAGGACGACGACTCGCCACCTGCCGAGGTCGCCTCGCCACCCTCTCACGCCGCCACGCCTGCCGCCAAGGTCCAAGCTGTAGGGCCATGGACGGCGAAGGTGAAACGACCGCATCCCCTGATTCTGCCGAATTTGTTGCCACTGACTGTGACGCCCAGGGAGTTCGCCAAGCTTCAAGACTCGTGTGCCACTCTTAAGCGGGTAAGGGAGAAGGTGACTTCCGGGGAGGAGGATCAGGTGAGAGATGGGTCGGTTTATAAGTTTGTTTCAATTAATGGGGTGTTACACAGGTCTTGTGTTTCATCCAAGCGACCAGCTAAAGTAGGTCGGTTTTTACTTGTTGTCCCTGATGTTTGTCGTAGTAACATTCTCTCTGTAGCTCACAAGAGCTCTCTTGTAAGTCACTGTTCTCGTAGGAAAACTTATAGGAAGGTTGCTGATCAGTTTTACTGGCCAGGTATGGGAGCGGATATTAGAGCTTTTTGTAGGAGTTGTGATCAGTGCCCACGTATGTCCGCTAAGGGTAGAGTCCGTCCTGTTCCACTTGAACCCTTACCCGTCGTTGCAGAACCATCTTCTCGGGTAGCCATAGATTTTGTTGGACGATTCTCACCCCCTTCCTCTAAGAAGCCTAAATTACATCAAGCTAATTTGTTAAAGCAATATAATTGCAGGACCCACATTGCTCGTGTCCTTGACGACGTCCCCAAGCTGGAGTTAGTCGAGGCATTACCCTGCAAGAGTTCCTGTGAAGTTCGGACGCCAGAGTCTATTGATCTCGGTTGCCAGTTGCTGCCAACACCTGACGAGATAGAAGAATCCTCTACGACTGGAAATAAGCCCAAACTTAAACTTGGACTGAAGTGGACCCCACGTGCAGTTCCTTGATACGGCCTTACGTTTTGGACATCAAGTTACCACCTATTCTTTTCTATGACCTTCTTTATTGTGCAATGTGTATTTAAGCATTTGTTGTAAGATGATTATGCATTGTGTACTAATCTTAAGTTTTAATCTACCTTACAGTAGATTTTTGTTGGGGGAGCAGTGTAAGGGCGGAAACGATCCTCCGGCTAGTTACCGCTGCTAACTCGCTCGTTTGCTGGTGCAGACGACCCTTGGGGTGGTTGGACGGAGGTGATAACGGCAGCGACTATCTCCGCCACGAGCAGATTCAACCCAGCCGCCATACCGTCAGTATCTAGCTACCCTGCTGTCCGTCAAATTCTGGCTGTGATCTCATCATAGGTCCTGGACTCGTGGGCTGTGTTCCCAGACCTTCACCTATCAACTGCCAACTCTCTGGTCATCTACCACTACCGCATACCACGACCATCAATTCATCACATTCCGTCGGTGCCCCGGTGTTCTCCTGCCTTTTCAAGACGTTGCTGAGTGTGGAGTGAATGGACGCTTCCCTGCCCTGAGTGTGCATCACCGTGTTCCAGAACCTTCCCCAGGGCCACTGCCGTAGGAAATATTTGTTCATTGTTTGATTCCATTAATTGCTGACTCCCCTTTTATTGTTCGATACTATCAATTGTTGAATCCATTTAATTGATTGATTCCATTAATTGCTGACTCCCCTTTATTTGTTTGATTCCTTTAATTGTTGCTTCCATTAATTGTTTGACTCCCGTAATTGTTGACTTCATTATTTGTTTGATTCCTTTAATTGTTACTTCCATTAATTGTTTGACTCAATAATTGTTGATGATTGTTGAGTGGTGTCGGTTTGTTATATTTTTATAGTAAAGAGATGCCAATCTCTAACAGAGTTTATTATTCACTCGGAAAACCATGATTGTGACTTTCCTTTATTAAAGATCACAATTAGCCTGGTAAGGGATTTCTATCCTAAGTCCCTAGGCCTTTGGCCAGGCACCTCTTTAGTGACATGACCCGGGGTATGAGGAGCAGGCACCCCTCAGCACCATGACCCGGGGTGGGGGCCAGGCACCCCTTCGATGTCACTAGGTGTGACGGCCGGGCTCCCCTTCAGTATGACCAGGGGTGTGAGGGCCGGGCACACCTTCAGTACCATGGCCAGGGGTGTGACGGCCAGGCATCCCTTCAATGCCATGACCCGGTGTGAGGGCCGGGCTCCCCTTCAGTGCTATGACCCGGAGTGTTAGAGCTGGGCACCCCTTCAGTGACATGACCTGGGGTGTGAGGGCCGGGCACCCATTCAGTATCATTAACCTGGATTTAGTGAGGATGGAGGCACATTAAATGCCATGAAACAGGGTGTGAGGGCGGGCACCCCTTCAGCACCATGATCCAGAAAAAAAGGGTGCTTAAGGGCGGGCTCGATTTCAGTGCCAAGAATCGGGGTGTGAGGGCCGGGAACCGCTGCAACCCCATGTCCCGGGGTGTGAGGGCCGGGCACCCCTTTAGTGACATGACCCGGGGTGTGAGGGCAAGGAACCCCTCAGACACCATGACCCGGGGTTTGAGGGCCGGGACCCGTTCAGTGCCATGAATCGGGGTGTGAAAGCCGTGCATCCCTTCAGCACCATGACCCGGGGTGTGAGGGCCAGGCACCCCTGCAGTGCCCTGACCCGGGGTGTGAGGGACGGGCACCCCTCCAGCACCATGACCCGGGGTGTGAGGGGCGGGAACCGCTTCAACCCCATGATCCGTGGTGTGAGGGCTGGGCACCCCTTTAGGTCCATGACCCGGGGTGTGAGGGCCGTGCATCCTTTAAGTGCCATGACCCGGAGTGTGAGTGCTGGGGACCCTTTCAGTGCCATGAATTGGGGTGTGAAAGCCGGGCACCCCTTCAGCACCATGACCCGGGGTGTGAGGGCCAGGCACTCCTTCAGTGCCGTGACCCGGGATGTGAGGGCCAAGCACCCCTTCAGTGACATGACCCGGGGTGTGAGGGCCGGGCACCCCTTCAGTGACATGACCCGGGGTGTGAGGGCCGGGCACCCCTCCAGCACCATGACCCGGGGTGTGAGGGTCGGGAACTGCTTCAACCCCATGACCCGTAGGGTGAGGTCCGGGCAACCCTTTAGGTCCATGACCCGGGGTGTGAGAGCCGTGCACCCCTTTAGGTCCATGACCCGGGGTGTGAGCGCCGGGCACCCCTTTAGTGACATGACCCGGGGTGTGAGGGCCGGGCACCCCTCCAGCACCATGACCCGGGGTGTGAGGGTCGGGAACTGCTTCAACCCCATGATCAGTAGGGTGAGGTCCGGGCACCCCTTTAGGTCCATGACCCGCGGTGTGAGGGCTGCGCTCCCCTTCAGTGCCATGACCCGGGGTGTGAGGGCCGGGCACCCCTTCAGCACCATGACCCGGGGTGTGAGGGCCAGGCACCCCTTTAGTGCCGTGACCCGGGGTGTGAGGCCAAGCACCCCTTCAGTGACATGACCGGGCGTGGGGCCGGGCAGCCCTTTGAGTCCATGACCCGTAGGGTGAGGTCGAACACTTTAGGTCCATGACCGGCGGTGTGAGGCCGCACACCCCTTCCAGTGCCATGACCCGGGGTGTGAGGGCCGGGCACCCCTTCAGTGTCATGAACCGGGGTTGTGAGGGCCGGGCACCCTTTCAGTGCCATGAATCGGGGTGTGAAGGCCGGGCACCCGTACAGTGCTGTGAACCGGGGTGTGAGGACCAGGAACCGCTTCAACCCCATGACCCAGGGTGTGAGGTCGGCGCATCCCTTTAGATCCATGACCCGGGGTGTGAGGGCCGTGCACCTCTTCAATGACATGACCAGGGACGTCAGTGCCGGGCAACCATTCAGTGCCATGAGCCGGGCACCCCTACAGAGCTATGAACCAGAGTGTGAGGGCCGGGCACCCCTTCACATGACACGGGGTGTGAGGGCCGGGCACCTTTTCAGTGCCATGACCCGGGGTATGAGGGCCGGGCACGCCTTCAGAGCTATGACCCGGGGTGTGAGGGCCGGGCATTTTTTCAGTGATATGATCCGGGGTGTAAGGGCCGAGCACCCCTTCAATGATATGACCCGGGGGGTGAGGCCGGGCACTTGTTTAGCTCTATGACCAGGGGTGTGAGGGCCGGGCACCCCTTCAGTGACATGACCCGGGGTGTGAAGGCCGCGCACCCTTCCAGCACCATGACCCTGTGTGTGAGGGCCGGGCACCCCTTCAGTGTCATGAACCGGGGTGTGACGGCCGGGCACCCCTTCAGTGCCATGAACAGGGGTTTGAGGGCAGGGCACCGCTTTAGTGACATGACCCGGGGTGTGAGGTCCGGGCACCCCTTCAGGATCATGACCCGGGGTGTGAAGACCGGGCACCCCTTCAGTGCCATGACCCGGGGTGTGAGGGCTGGGCTCCCATTCAGTGCCATGAATCGGTGTGTGATGGCCGTGCACCCCTTCAGTGCCATGACCCGGGGTGTGAGGGCCGGGCACCCCTTCAGTGACATGATCCGGGGTCTGAGGGCCAGGCACCACTCCAGCACCATGACCCGGGGTGTGAGGGCCGGGAACCGCTTCAACCCCATGACCCGTGGTGTGAGGGCCAGGCACCCCTTTAGGTCCATGACCCGGGGTGTGAGGGCCGTGCACCCTTTCAGTGCCATGACCCGGGGTGTGAGGGCCGGGCACCCCTTCAGTGTCATGAAACGGGGTGTGAGGGCCGGGCACCCTTTCAGTGGGATGAAACGGGGTGTGAAGGCCAGGCACCCCTACAGTGCTGTGAACCGGGGTGTGAGGGCCGGGCACCCCTTCAGTGCCATGAATAGGGGTGTGAGGGCCGGGCACCCCTTCAGTGACATGACCCGGGGCGTCATGGCCGAGCAACCTTTTAGGTCCATGACCCGGGGTGTGAGGGCCGTGCCCAGATTCCTGGCCAGGAGGTGAGCCGTAGACCCCTTCAGTGACATGACCCGAGTGTGATGGCCGGGCACCCTTTGTGAAACATGACCCGGGGTGTGAGGGTGGGGCACCCCTCCAGCACCGTGACCCGGCGTGTGAGGGCGGTCACCCCTTTTCAGTGCCATGAATCAGGGTGTGGTAGGCACCCCTACAGTGCTGTGAACCGGGGTGTGAGGGCCGGTCACCCCTTCAGTGCCATGAATAAGGGTGTGAGGGCCGGGCACCCCTTCAGTGACATGACCCGGGGCTTCAGGGCCGGGCAACCCTTCAGTGCCATGAGCCGGGATGTGAGGGCCGGGCACCCCTTTAGTGCCATGAAACGGGGTGTGAGGGCGGGGCATCCCTACAGAGCTATGAACCAGAGTGTGAGGGCCGGGTACCCCTTCACATGACACGGGGTGTGAGGGCCGGGCACCTTTTCAGTGCCATGACCCGGGGTGTGAGGGCCAGGCATTTTTTCAGTGATATGACCCTGGGTGTGAGGGACGGGCACCCCTTCAATGATATGACCCGGGGGGTGAGGGCCGCGCACTCGTTTAGCTCTCTGACCACGGGTGTGAGGCCGGGAATAACTTCAGTGCTATGACCCGGGGTGTGAGGGTCGGTCACCTCAGTGCCATGACCCGGGTGTGAGGCCGGTCCCTCCTTCAGTGCCATGACCCGGGGGTGAGGGCCGGTCACTCATTTAGCTCTATGACCAGGGGTGTGACGGCCGGGCATACCTTCAGTGCCATGGCCAGGGGTGTGACGACCGGGCACCGCTTCAGTGCCATGACCCGGGGTGTGAGGGCCGGGCACCCCTTCAGTGACATGACCCAGGGCGTCAGGGCCGGACACCCCTTCAGTGCCATGAGCCGGGGTGTGAGGGCCGGGCACCCCTTAAGTGCCATGAAATGGGGTGGGAGGCCCGGGCACCCCGACAGAGCTATGAACCAGGGTGTGAGGGCCGAGCACCTATTCAGTGCCATGACCCGGGGTGTGAGGGCAGGGCACCCTTTCAGTGCCATGAATCGGGGTGTGAGGTCCGGGCACCCCTTTAGGTCCATGACCCGGGGTGTGAGGGCCGTGCACCTTTTCAGTGACATGACCCGGGGTGTGAGGGCCGGGCACCCCTTTAGTGACTTGACCCGGGGTATGAGGGGCGGGCACCACTCCAGCACCATGACCCGGGGTGTGAGGGCCTGTCACTCCTTCAGTGCCATGACCCGGGTCGTGAGGGCTGGGCAATCGTTTAGCTCTATGACCAGGGGTGTGAGGGCCGGGCAACCCTTCAGTGACATGACCCGGGGTGTGAAGGCCGGGCACCCCTCCAGCACCATGACCTGGAGTGTGAGGGCCGGGCACCCCTTCAGTGTCATGAACCGGGGTGTGACGGCCGGGCTCCCCTTCAGTGCCATGACCCGGGGTGTGAGGGCCGGGCACCCCTTCAGTGACATGACCTGGGGTGTGAGGGCCGGGCAACCTTTCAGTGTCATTAACCTGGTTGTGAGGGATGGGCACCCTTAAATGCCATGAAACGGGGTGTGAGTGCCTGGCACCCATACAGTGCATTGAAAAAGGGTGTGTGGTCCGGGCACCCCTTCACTTGACCCGGGGTGTCAGGGCCGGGCACCCCTTCACTTGACCCGGGGTGTCAGGGCCGGGCACCCCTCCAGCACCATGACCCGGGGTGTGAGCGCCGGGCACCCCATAATTGACATGAGCTGGGGTGTGAAGACCGTGCACCCCTTCAGTGACATGACCCGGGGTTTGAGGGCCGGACACCCTTTCAGTGACATAACCCCGGGTGTGAGGTTCGGGCACACCTCCAGCACCATTACCCGGGGTGTGAGGTTCGGGCACACCTTCAGTGCCATAACCCGGGGTGTGAGGGCCCTGCACCCCTTCAGCACCATGATCCAGGGTGTAAGGGCCGGGCTCGATTTCAGTGCCAAGAATCGGGGTGTGAGGGCCGGGAACCCCATCAGCACCATAATCCGGGGTGTGAGGGCCGGGAACCGCTGCAACCCCATGTCCCGGGGTGTGAGGGCCGGGCACCCCTTTAGTGACATGACCCGGGGTGTGAGGGCCAGGAACCCCTCAGACACCATGACCTGGGGTTTGAGGGCCGGGACCCTTTCAGTGCCATGAATCGGGGTGTGAAAGCCGGGCATCCCTTCAGCACCATGAAGCGGGGTGTGAGGGCCAGGCACCCCTGCAGTGCCATGACCCGGGGTGTGAGGGACGGGCACCCATCCAGCATCATGACCCAGGGTGTGAGGGGCGGGAACCGCTTCAACCCCATGATCCGTGGTGTGAGGGCTGGGCACCCCTTTAGGTCCATGACCCTGGGTGTGAGGGCCTTGCATCCTTTAAGTGCCATGACCCGGGGAGTGATTGCTGGGGACGCTTTCAGTGCCATGAATCGGGGTGTGAAAGCCGGGCACCCCTTCAGCACCATGACCCGGGGTGTGAGGGCCAGGCACCCCTTCAGTGCCGTGACCCGGGGTGTGAGGGCCGGGAACCCCTTTAGGTCCATGACCCAGGGTGTGAGGGCCGTGCACCCTTTCAGTGCCATGACCCGGGCTGTGAGGGCCGGGCACCCCTTCAGTGTCATGAAACGGGGTGTGAGGGACAGGCACCCTTTCAGTGCGATGAGATGGGGTGTGAAGGCCGGGCACCCCTACAGTGCTGTGAACCGGGGTGTGAGGGCCGGGCACCCCTTCAGTGCCATGAATAGGGGTGTGAGGGCCGGGCACCCCTTTAGTGACATGACCTGGCGCGTCAGGGCCGGGCAATCCTTTAGGTCCATGACCCGGGGTGTGAGGGCCGTGCACCCCTTTAGGTCCATGACCCGGGGTGTGAGGGCCGTGATCCCCTTCAGTGACATGACCCGGGTTGTGAGGGCCGGGCACCCCTTTAGTGACATGACCCGGGTTGTGAGGGCCGGGCACCCCTCCAGCACCATGACCCGGAGTGTGAGGGCGGGACACCCATTCAGTGCCATGAACCGCGGTGTGAGGGTCGGGCACCCTTTCAGTGACATGACCCGGGGTGTGAGGGCCGGGCACCCCTCCAGCACCATGACCCGGGGTGTGAGGGTCGGGAACCGCTTCAACCCCATGACCCGTAGGGTGAGGGCCGGGCACCCCTTTAGGTCCATGACCCGCGGTGCGAGGGCCGCGCACCCCTTCAGTGCCATGACCCGGAGTGTGAGGGCCGGGCACCCCTTCAGTGTCATGAACCGGGGTGTGAAGGCCGGGCACCCCTACAATGCTGTGAACCGGGGTGTGAGGACCAGGAACCGCTTCAACCCCATGACCCAGGGTGTGAGGTCCAGGCATCCCTTTAGATCCATGACCTGGGGTGTGAGGGCCGTGCACCTCTTCAGTGACATGACCCGGGACGTCAGGGTCGGGCACCCCTTCAGTGCCATGAGCCGGGATGTGAGGGCCGGGCACCCCTTTAGTGCCATGAAACGGGGTGAGGGCTGGCACCCCACAGAGCTATGAACCAGAGTGAGGCCGGGCACCCCTTCACATGACACTGGGTGTGAGGGCTGGGCCCTTTTCAGTGCCATGACCTGCATGAAAGGCCGAAAGCACGCCTTCAGAGCTATGACCCGTGAGGGCCGGGCATTTTTCAGTGATATGACCCTGCAGTGGGGCCGGGCACCCCTTCAATGATAAGGACCCGGGGGTGAGGTCAAGCACTCTGTTTAGCTCTCTATGACCCGGGGTGTGAAGGGCACTTTTCCAGGCTCCATGACCCGGAGTCTGGAGGGTCAAGGCACCCTTCCAGCACCATGACCTGGAGTGTGAGGGCCGGGCACCCCTTCAGTGCCATGAACAGGGGTGTGAGGGCCGGGCACCGCTTTAGTGACATGACCCGGGGTGTGAGGGCCGGGCACCCCTTCAGGACCATGACCCAGGGTGTGAGGACCGGGCACCCCTTCAATGTCGTGAACCGGGGGGTGACGGCCGGGCACCCCTTCAGTGCCATGAACAGGGGTGTGAGGGCCGGGCACCCCTTTAGTGACTTGACCCGGGGTGTGAGGGCCGGGCACCCCTTCAGGACCATGACCCAGGGTGTGAGGACCGGGCACCCCTTCAGTGTGGTGAACCGGGGTGTGACGGCCGGGCACCCCTTCAGTGCCATGAACAGGGGTGTGAAGACCGGGCACCCCTTCAGTGCCATGACCCTGGGTGTGAGGGCCGGTTTCCCTTCAGTGCCATGAATCGGTGTGTGATGGCCGGGCACCCCTTCAGTGCCATGACCCGGGGTGTGAGGGCCGGGCACCCCTTCAGTGACATGACCCGGGGTGTGAGGGCCGGGCACCCCTCCAGCACCATGACCCGGGGTGTGAGGGCCGGGAACCATTTCAACCCCATGACCCGTGGTGTCAGGGCCAGGCACCCCTTTAGGTCCATGACCCGGGGTGTGAGGGCTGTGCACCCTTTTAGTGCCACGACCCGGGGTGTGAGGGCCGGGCACCCCTTCAGTGTCATGAAACGGGGTGTGAGGGTCCGGCTCCCATTCCGTATGATGAAACGGGGTGTGAAGGCAGGGCACCCCTACAGTGCTGCGAACCGGGGTGTGAGGGCCAGTCACCCCTTCACATGACCCGGGGTGTGAGGGTCGGGCACCCCTTCAGTGCCATGAATCGGGGTGTGAGGGTCGGGCACCCCCTTCAGCACCATGACCCGGGGTGTCAAGGCCGGGCTCGATTTCAGTGCCATGAATCGCAGTGTGAAGACCGGGCACCCCTACAGTGCTGTGAACCGGGGTGTGAGGGCCGGGCACCCCTTCAGTGCCATGAATAGGGGTGTGAGGGCCGGGCACCCCTTCAGGTGCATGACCCGGGGTGTGAGGGCCATGCACCCCTTTAGGTCCAATACCCGGTGTGTGAGGGCCGTGAACCCCTGCAGTGACATGAACCGGGGTGTGAGGGCCGGGCACCCCTTAAGTGCCATGAAACGGGGTGTGAGGCCCGGGCATACCGACAGAGCTATGAACCGGGTTGTGAGGGCCGGGCACCTATTCAGTGCCATGACCAGGGATGTGAGGGCCGTGAATCCCTTCAGTGACATGACCCGGGGTGTGAGTGCCGGGCACCCCTTAATTGCCGTGAAACGGGGTGTGAGGCCCGGGCACCCCGACAGAGCTATGAACCGGGGTGTGAGGGCCGTGCACCTATTCAGTGCCATGAGCCGGGGTGTGAGGGCCGGGCACCCTTTCAGTGCTATGAATCGGGGTGTGATGGCCGGGCACCCCATCAGCTCCATGACCCGTGGTGTGAGGACCGGGAACAGCTTCAACCCCATGACCCAGGGTGTGATGGCCGGGCACCCATTCAGTGACATGACCCGGGGTGTGAAGGCCGGGCACCCCTTCATTGTCATGAACCGGGGTATGACGGCCGGGCACCCTCTCAGTGCCATGAACCGGGGTGTGAGGGCCAAGCACCCCTTCACATGACCCGGGGTGTAAGGGCCGGGCACCCAATTACCACCATGACCCGGGGTGTGAGGGCGGGGAACCCCTTCAGTGACATGACCTGGGGTGTGAGGGCCGGGCACCCCTTCAGTGACATGACTCGGGGTGTGAGGGCCGGGCTCACCCTCAGCACCATGACCCCGGGTGTGAGGGCCAGGAACCTTCAGCCCCATGACCCGTGGGGGTGAGGGCCAGCCAACCCTTTGGAGTCCATGGCCGGGGTGTGAACCGGGCACCCCTTCCCAATGTCTGAACCGGGGTGTGAGGGCCAGGGCACCCTCCAGCACCATGACCCGGAGTGTGAGGGCCGGACACCCCTTCAGTGCCATGAACCGGGGTGTGAGGGTCGGGCACCCCTCCAGCACCATGACCCGGGGTGTGAGGGTCGGGAACCGCTTCAACCCCATGACCCGTAGGGTGAGGGCCGGGCACCCCTTTAGGTCCATGACCCGCGGTGTGAGGGCCGCGCACCCCTTCAGTGCCATGACCCGGGGTGTGAGGGCCGGGCACCCCTTCAGTGTCATGAACCGGGGTGTGAAGGCCGGGCACCCCTACAGTGCTGTGAACCGGGGTGTGAGGACCAGGAACCGCTTCAACCCCATGACCCAGGGTGTGAGGTCCAGGCATCCCTTTAGGCCCATGACCCGGGGTGTGAGGGCCGTGATCACCTTCAGTGCCTTGACCCGGGGTGTGAGGGCCGGGCACCCCTTCAGTGACATGACCCGGGGCGTCAGGGCCGGGCAATCCTTTAGGTCCATGACCCGGGGTGTGAGGGCCGTGCACCCCTTTAGGTCCATGACCCGGGGTGTGAGGGCAGTGATCCCCTTCAGTGCCATGACCCGGGGTGTGAGGGCCATACACCTCTTCAGTGACATGACCCGGGACGTCAGGGTCGGGCAACCCTTCAGTGCAAAGAGCCGGGATGTGAGGGCCGGGCACCCCTTTAGTGCCATGAAACGGGGTATGAGGGCCGGGCACCCCTACAGAGCTATGAACCAGAGTGGGAGGGCGGGGCACCCCTTCACATGACACGGGGTGTGAGGGCCGGGCCCCTTTTCAGTGCCATGACCCGGGGTATGAGGGCCGGGCACGCCTTCAGAGCTATGACCCGGAGTGTGAGGGCCGGGCATTTTTTCAGTGATATGACCCGGGGTGTGAGGGCCGGGCACCCCTTCAATCATTTGACCCGGGGGGTGAGGCCGGGCACTCGTTTAGCTCTATGACCCGGGGTGTGAAGGCCGGGCACCCTTCCAGCACCATGACCTGGAGTGTGAGGGCCGGGCACCCCTTCAGTGCCATGAACAGGGGTGTGAGGGCCGGGCACCGCTTTAGTGACATGACCCGGGGTGTGAGGGCCGGGCACCCCTTCAGGACCATGACCCAGGGTGTGAGGACCGGGCACCCCTTCAATGTCGTGAACCGGGGGGTGACGGCCGGGCACCCCTTCAGTGCCATGAACAGGGGTGTGAGGGCCGGGCACCCCTTTAGTGACTTGACCCGGGGTGTGAGGGCCGGGCACCCCTTCAGGACCATGACCCAGGGTGTGAGGACCGGGCACCCCTTCAGTGTGGTGAACCGGGGTGTGACGGCCGGGCACCCCTTCAGTGCCATGAACAGGGGTGTGAAGACCGGGCACCCCTTCAGTGCCATGACCCTGGGTGTGAGGGCCGGTTTCCCTTCAGTGCCATGAATCGGTGTGTGATGGCCGGGCACCCCTTCAGTGCCATGACCCGGGGTGTGAGGGCCGGGCACCCCTTCAGTGACATGACCCGGGGTGTGAGGGCCGGGCACCCCTCCAGCACCATGACCCGGGGTGTGAGGGCCGGGAACCATTTCAACCCCATGACCCGTGGTGTCAGGGCCAGGCACCCCTTTAGGTCCATGACCCGGGGTGTGAGGGCTGTGCACCCTTTTAGTGCCACGACCCGGGGTGTGAGGGCCGGGCACCCCTTCAGTGTCATGAAACGGGGTGTGAGGGTCCGGCTCCCATTCCGTATGATGAAACGGGGTGTGAAGGCAGGGCACCCCTACAGTGCTGCGAACCGGGGTGTGAGGGCCAGTCACCCCTTCACATGACCCGGGGTGTGAGGGTCGGGCACCCCTTCAGTGCCATGAATCGGGGTGTGAGGGTCGGGCACCCCCTTCAGCACCATGACCCGGGGTGTCAAGGCCGGGCTCGATTTCAGTGCCATGAATCGCGGTGTGAAGGCCGGGCACCCCTACAGTGTTGTGAACCGGGGTGTGAGGGCCGGGCACCCCTTCAGTGCCATGAATAGGGGTGTGAGGGCCGGGCACCCCTTTAGGTGCATGACCCGGGGTGTGAGTGCCATGCACCCCTTTAGGTCCAATACCCGGTGTGTGAGGGCCGTGAACCCCTTCAGTGACATGAAACGGGGTGTGAGGCCCGGGCTTCCCGACAGAGCTATGAACCGGGGTGTGAGGGCCGGGCACCTATTCAGTGCCATGACCCGGGGTGTGAGGGCCGTGAACCCCTTCAGTGACATGACCCGGGGTGTGAGGGCCGGGCACCCCTTAATTGCCGTGAAACGGGGTGTGAGGCCCGGGCACCCCGACAGAGCTATGAACTGGGGTGTGAGGGCCGGGCACCCTTTCAGTGCCATGAATCGGGGTGTGATGGCCGGGCACCCCATCAGCTCCATGACCCGTGGTGTGAGGACCGGGAACCGCTTCAACCCCATGACCCAGGGTGTGATGGCCGGGCACCCATTCAGTGACATGACCCGGGGTGTGAAGGCCGGGCACCCCTCCAACACCATGACCCGGAGTGTGAGGTCCGGGCACCCCTTCATTGTCATGAACCGGGGTGTGTCGGCCGGGCACCCCTTCAGTGCCATGAACCGGGGTGTGAGGGCCAAGCACCCCTTCACATGACCCTGGGTGTAAGGGCCGGGCTCCCAATTAGCACTATGACCCGGGGTGTGAGGGCGGGGAACCCCTTCAGTGACATGACCTGGGGTGTGAGGGCCGGGCACCCCTTCAGTGACATGACTCGGGGTGTGAGGGCCGGGCACCCCTCTAGCACCGTGACCCGGGGTGTGAGGGCCGGGAACCGCTTCAACCCCATGACCCGTGGGGTGAGGGCCGGCCAACCCTTTAGGTCCATGACCCCGGGTGTGAGGGCCGTGCACCCCTTCAGTGCCATGACCCGGGTTGTGAGGGCTGGGCACCCCTTCAGTGTCATGAACCGGGGTGTGAGGGCCGGGCACCCCTTCACATGACCCGGGGTGTGAGGGTCGGGCACCCCTTCAGAGAAATGAATCGGGGTGTGAGGGCCGGGCACCCCTTCAGCACCATGACCCAGAGCGTTAGGGCAGGGCTCGAATTCAGTGACAAGAATCGGAGTGTGAGGGCCGGGCATCCCTTTAGTGACATGAGCCGGGGTGTGAGGGCCGGGCACCCCTCCAGCACCATCACCTGGGGTGTGAGGGCCTGTCACTCCTTCAATGCCATGACCCGGGGTGTGAGGGCTAGTCACCCCTTCAGTGCCATGACTCGGGGTGTGAGGGCCGGGCTCCCCTTCAGTGACGTGACTTGGGGTGTGAGGGCCGGGCACCCTTTCAGTGACATGACCCGGGGTGTGAGGGCCGGGCACCCCTCCAGCACCATGACCCGGGGTGTGAGGACCGGGAACCTCTTCAACCCCATGACCCGTGGTGTGAGGGCCGGGCACCCCTTTAGGTCCATGACCCGGGGTGTGAGGGCCGTGCACCCCTTCAGTGCCATGACCCGGGGTGTGAGGGCCGGGCACCTCTTCAGTGTCATGAACCGGGGTGTGAGGGCCGGGCACCCTTTCAGTGCGATGAAACGGGGTGTGAGGCCCGGGCTCCTCTACAGTGCTGCGAACCGGGGTGTGAGGGTCGGGCACCCCTTCACATGACTCGGGGTGTGAGGGTCGGGCACCCCTTCACATAACTTGCAGGGGTGTGAGGGCGGGCACCTTTTCCAGTGCCATGACCTGTATGAGGCCAGCCTCGTTTTGGTATATGAATCAGGATGAGGGCCAGGCTCCTCTACAGTGCTGCAGGCCCCAGGGGTGTAAGGTCAGGCACCCCTTCACATGAATCGGGGTGTGAGGGTCGGGCACCCCTTCACATAACATGGGGTGTGAGGGCCGGGCACCTTTTCAGTGCCATGACCCGGGGTATGAGGGCCGGGCTCGATTTCATTGCCATGAATCGGGGTGTGAGGGCCGGGCACCCCTCCAGCACCATGACCCGGGGTATGAGGGCCGGGCACCCCATCAGCACCATGACCCGGGGTGTGAGGGCCGTGCACCCCTTCAGTACCATGACCCGGGGTGTGAGGGCCAGGCACCCCTTCAGTGCCATGACCAGGAGTGTGACAGCTGAGCACTCCTTCAGTGACATGACACAGGGTGTGAGGGCCGGGCACCCTT
>NW_024728031.1:0-28053 GCF_018991925.1 Homarus americanus
CCATTCATGACCTGGGAGTGTCATGGGTGTACCTGGGAGTCTCAGAGGTGTACCTGGGAGCATGAGAGGTGTACCTGGGATTGTCGAGGTGTACCTGGGAGGCTCAGAGGTGGAACTGGAGTGTCAGGGGTGTAACTGGGAGTATCGGAGGTGTAACTGGGAGTGTCAGAAGTGTACCTGGGAGAGTCTGAGGTACCTGGGAGGTCAGAGGTGTACCTGGGAATGTTGGGCGTTGTACCTGGGAGTGTCAGGTGTACTGGGAGGTCGGGGTGTACCTGGGAGGCTGGGGTGTAACTGGGAGGCCGGAGGTGTAACTGGGAGGTAGGAGGTAACTGGGAGTGTCTGGAGGTGTACCTGGGAGTAGCCAGAGGTGTACCTGGGAGGTCAGAGGCACGGGAGGCGGAGGTGTACCTGGGAATGTCATAGGTGTACCTGGGAGTGTCAGAGGTGTACCTGGGAGATGTCAGGTGTACCTGGCAGCAAGTTGGTCTATATAGACCTGGGAGTGTCAGAGGTGTACCTGGAAGGTCAGGGCTGAAGTGTCAGAGGTGTACCTGGGAGTGACAGCGTACCTGGGAGGCCGAGGTGTACCTGGGAGATGGGGTGGTGTACCTGGGAGTGTCATCATGTACCTGGGAGGTGATGGTGTACCTGGGGAGTTCTCAGTGTACCTGGGAGGCGAGAGGTACCTGGGATTGTTAGGAGGTGTACTGGGAGTGCTGGGAGGTGGAACCTGGGAGTGTCAGGGGTGTAACTGGGAGTCATGGGAGGTAACTGGGAGGTCAGAAGTGTACCTGGGAGAGTCAGAGGTGTACCTGGGAGGTTGGGGAGGTGTACCTGGGAGGTTGGGAGGTGTACCTGGGAGTGTCAGGGGTGTGGGAGTGTTGGGGTACCTGGGAGTGTCAGGGTGTAACTGGGAGCCGGGAGGTAACTGGGAGGTAGAGGTGTACCTGGGAGTGTTAGAGGTGTACCTGGGAGGCCGAGGTGTACCTGGAGTGTCAGGAGGTGTACCTGGGAGTGTCTGAGGTGCCTGGGAATGTCAGAGGTGTACTCCTGGGAGGCCAGAGGTGCACCTGGGAGATGTCAGTGGTGCACCTGGCAGTGCTGTCTGACATACCTGGGAGTGTCAGGAGGTGCACCTGGAAGAGTCAGGCTGGAAGTGTGGGAGAGGTGTGGCCTGGGAGGACAGCGTGTACCCGGAGTGTCAGAGGTGTACCTGGGAGGCCAGAGGTGTAACTGGGAGATGTTGGTGGTGTACCTGGGAGTGCTGGGTTCATGACCTGGGAGTGTCTGGAGGTGTACCTGGGAATGTCAGAGGTGTACCTGGGAGGCGCAGAGGTGTACCTGGGAGATGTCAGTGGTGTACCCAGGAGTGCCGTCTGGTACCTGGGAGTGGTGATGGGTGTACCATGCTCAGAGGTGTACCTGGAGCAGTGAGAGGTGTACCTGGGAATGTCAGAGGTGTACCTGGGAGGCCAGAGGTGGAACTGGGAGGCCAGGTGTAACTGGGAGACGGGAGGTGTAACTGGGAGTGTCAGAAGTGTACCTGGGAGAGTCAGAGGCACCTGGGAGGCCAAGGTGTACCTGGGAGTGTCAGGGGTGTACCTGGGAGTGTCAGGGGTACCTGGGAGTGTCAGGGGTGCACCTGGGGTGTCAGGGTGTAACTGGAGTGCCAGAGGTGTACCTGGGAGTGTCAGAGGTATACCTGGGAGTGTTTGGAGGTGTACCTGGGAGTGTAGGAGGTGTACCTGGGAATGTCAGAGGTGTACCTGGGAGTGTCCAGGTGTACCTGGGAGATGTCAGTGGTGTACCTGGGAGTGCTGGTCATGTACCTGGGAGAGGTGTACCTGGAAGTGTTGTCAGGGCTGGGAAGTGTCAGAGGTACCTGGGAGTGACAGAGGTGTACCTGGGAGTGTCAGAGGTGTACCTGGAGAAGTCAGAGGTGTAACTGGGAGTGTCATGGGGTACCTGGGAGTGTTGGCTCATGTACCTGGGAGTGCTGGAGGTGTACCTGGAGTGTCAGAGGTGTACCTGGGAGCACCAGAGGTGTACCTGGGAGTGTCAGAGGTGTAACTGGGAGTGCTGGCGATGTACCTGGGAGGCCAGAGGTGTACCTGGGAGTGTCAGAGGCCTGGGAGGCCAGAGGAGTCTGGGCATCAGAGGTGTACCTGGGAGCGTCAGAGGTGTACCTGGGAGGCCAGGTGTACCTGGGAGGCCAGAGGCATACCTGGGAGTGTCAGAGGTGTACCTGGGAGTGTAAGAGGTACCTGGGAGGTGCTTACGGGAGGCCAGAGGTGTACCTGGGAGTGCCAGAGGTGTACCTGGGAGCAAGCCAGAGGAGTCCCTGGGAGCATCAGAGAGTACCTGGGAGCTCAGAGGCCGAAGTGTAGGGTACTGGGAGGCCAGAGGTACTGGGAGCCACCGTATGGGAGGCGAGGTGTACCGGTGAGCTGGGAGGTGTACCTGAGAGTATAAGAGGTGACATGTCAGAGGACCATGTGTGGGTGTACCTGGGAGGCTGGGTGTAAACCTGGGAGTGCCAGAGGTAACTGGGAGGCCAAGGCACCTGGAGGCTGGGAGGTACCTGAGTATAGAGGCACTGGGAGGACAGAGCCCAGGGGGGAGGTCATGGTACCCGGAGTGTCAGAGGAGCACCTGGGTTCTTATGTTCATGTGTCATCATGTACCTGGGAGTGTCTGAGGGAGTGAGGTACCTGAGAGTGACAGAGGTTTACCTGAGTATCAGAGGTGTACCTGGATTGTCAGAGGTGTACCTGGGCGCCAAGTCTATGTGTCATTCATGTACCTGGGAGTGTCTGAGGTACCTGGGAGCACAGAGGTGCACCTGAGAGTGACAGAGGCACTGGGAGGACAGAGGTTTACCCAGAGTGTCATGGGTGTACCTGGGAGTGTCAGAGGAGGCCTGGGAGCATCAGAGGTACCTGGGATTGTCAGAGGTGACCTGGAGGACAGAGGTGCACCGGAGGTCAGGGTGTAACTAGAGGTCGGAAGTGTAACTGGGAGGCTGAAGTTTACCTGGGAGTGTCAGGTGTACCTGGGAGGCCGAAGGTGCACCTGGAGTGCTGGGGGTGTACCTGGGAGGTAGGGGCGCGGTGTACCTGGGAGGTCAGTGTAACTGGGGGGTGCCGAGGTGTAACTGGGAGTGTCCTGAGGTACCTGGAGTTGGGAGAGGTGGGAGTGTCAGAGGTGCACTGGCAGCAGAGGCATACCTGGGAGGCTGAGGTACCTGGGATGCCTGAGGTGTACCTGGGAATGTCATAGGTGTACCTGGGAGGCCAGAGGGTACCTGAGATGTCAGTGGTGTACCTGGCAGTGCTGGTCTATGTACCTGGGAGTGTCAGAGGTGTACCTGGAAGTGTCAGGCTGAAGTGTCAGAGGTGTACCTGGAGTGACAAGCAGTGAACTGGGAGGTCAGAGGTGTACCGGAGTGTCAGAGGTGTAACTGGGAGATGCTGCAGGTACCTGGGAGGCACCATGTACCCTGAGGTCGGAGGTGCACCTGGGAATGTCAGAGGTGTACCTGGGAGTCTCAGAGGTGTACCTGGGAGATGTCAGTGGTGTACTTGGAGCAGTTGGTCTACCTGGGAGTGTCAGTGGTGTACCTGGGAGCCCCAGAGGTGCACCTGGGAGTATGAGAGGTACCTGAGATGTCAGAGGTGTACCTGGGAGGCTGAGAGGTAAACTGGGAGTCTCAGGGGTGTAACTGGAGCACGGGAGGTGTAACTGGGAGGCCAGAAGTGTACCTGGGAGAGTCAGAGGTGCACCTGAGCAAGTCAGGCGGGCACCTATGAGTGTCAGGGGTACCTGGGAGGACAAGGGTGACCTGGGAGGCCAGGGTGAAACTGGAGCAAGTCGGAGGTGTAACTGGGAGGTCAGAGGTACCTGGGAGGTCTGAGGTGTACCTGGAGCAAGTCAGAGGTGTACCTGGGAGTGTCGAGAGGTGTACCTGGGAGTGCTGAGGTTTACCTGGGAGTGTCATGGGTGTGGCCTGGGAGTGTCAGAGAGTACCTGGGAGTATCAGAGGTACCTGGGATTGTCAGAGGTGTACCTGGGAGGCCGGGGAGGTCCACCTGGGAGGTCAGGGTGTAACCGGGAGCAAGCCGGAGGTGTAACTGGGAGTGTCAGAAGGTACCAGGGAGGCCAGAGGTGTACCTGGGAGTGTCATGTTGTACCTGGGAGTGTCAGGTGTACCTGGGAGTGTCAGGGTACCTGGGAACGTCAGAGGTACCTGGGAGCATGTCTGAGGCACCTGGGAGTGCCTGGGGTGTACCTGGGAGGCCAGCCGTGAGGCCTGGGAGGTCAGAGGTGTACTTGAGCACAGAGGTGTACCTGGGAGTGTCTGAGGTACCTGGGAGTGTCAGAGGTGTACCTGGGAGTGTCAGAGGTGTACCTGGCAGTGTCAGAGGTGATACCTGGGAGAGCCGAGGTGTACCTGGGAGTGTCGGAGGTGCACTGGGAATGTCAGAGGTACCTGGAGGTCAGAGGTGTACCTGGGAAGTGTCTTGATACCTGGGAGTGTCAGAGGTGTACCCATGGGAGTGTCATCACAACTGGGAGTGTCAGAGGCACCTGGGAGTGTCAGGAGTACCTGGGAGTGTAGGAGGTGTACCTGGGAATGTCAGAGGTGTACCTGGAAGCACATGGTGAGGCCTGGGAGTGTCGGAGATGTACCTGGGAATGTCAGAGGTTACCTGGGAGTGTCAGAGGTGACCTGGGAGAGTCAGAAGCGCACCTGAGCAAGTCAGAGGTACCTGGGAGTGTCATTATGTACCTGGGAGGTCAGGGGTACCTGGAAGTGTCAGAGGGTATACCTGGGAGGCATGAGGTGTACCTGGGAGTGTCAGAGGTGTACTGGGAGTGACAGAGGTGTAACCAAGTGTCAGAGGCTACCTGGGAGTGTCAAGTGGTGTACCTGGGAGTGTCAGAGGTGTACCTGGGAGATCAGAGGTGTACCTGGGATGCCTCAGAGGTGTACCTGGGAGGTCAGAGGTGTACCTGGGAGTGTCAGGGTGTAACCTAGAGTGCATCTGGATGTAACTGGAGTGCCTGTGGTTACCTGGGAGTGTCAGGGGTGTACCTGGGAGGCCAAGAGTTGTACCTGGGAGTGTCAGGGTGTACCTGGAGTGTCATGGTGTACCTGGGAGGCCAGGGGTGTAACTGGGAGGTCGGAGGTAACTGGGAGTGTCGAGGTGTACCTGGGAGTGCTGGGAGGTGTACCTGGGAGTGTCAGAGGTACCTGGCAGGCCAGAGGTACCTGGGAGTAAGCGGAGGTACCTGGGAGTGTCAGAGGTGTACCTGGGAATGTCAAGGAAGAGTGTACCTGGGAGATGTCAGTGGTGTACCTGGGAGTGTCAGTCTGTGGCTCCGGAGTGTCAGAGGTGTACCTGGGAAGGCCAGGCTGGAAGGTCAGAGGTGTACCTGGGAGGACAGCAGGTAACTGGGAGGCCAGAGGTGCACCTGGGAGTGTCAGAGGTGCAACTGGGAGATGTCAGTGGTGCACTGGAGCATGTCATTCTATGTACAGGGGAGGTACCTGGAGTGTTAGGGAGGGGTACCTGGTGTGTCAGGAGGCGTACCTGGGAGGTCGGAGGTGTACCTGGGAGGTAAGAAGTGTACATGGGAGTGTCGAGATGTACTTGGGAGTGTCGTAGGAGTACCTGGAGGTCAGAGGTTTACTTGGGAGGCCAGGAGGTGGTACCTGGGAGTGTCAGCGGTGTACCTTGGGAGTGTCTGAGGTGTACCTGAGTGTCAGGAGGTGTGCCTGGGAGTGTCAGGAGGTGCACTCCTGAGAGTGTCAGAGGTGCACCTTTGAGTGACTGAGGTGTACCTGGGAGTGTCTGAGGTGTACCTGGCAGCAAGTCTGAGGTACCAGGCAGTGTCTGGAGGTGTACCTGACAGCACTGGGGCGGTGTGCACCTGGGAGTGTCAGAGGTGTACCTGGGAGGCCAGGAGGTGTACCTGGGAGGCCTGGGAGGTACCTGGGAGGCCGAGGTGTACCATGGAGGTCAGGAGGCACCTGGGAGTGTCAGGAGGTACCTGGGAGTGTCAGAGGTGTACCTGGGAGGTCAGAGGTGGTACCTGGAGAGGTTGGGGGTGTACCATGGAGTGTCAGTGGAGTACCTGGGAGTCAGAGATGTACCTGGGAGTGTCAGTATGAGGGAATGTCATTGGCGTACCTAGGAGGTCAGAAGTGTACCTGGGAGGCTCAGAGGTGTACCTGGGAGTGGGGTCAGAGGTGTACCTGGGAGGCTCAGGAGGGTGTACCAGGAGTGTCAGGAGGTGCACCTGGGGAGTGTCGGAGGTGTACCTGTGAGTGTCTGGGTTGTATCTTGGGAATATCTGGGGGGTGTACTGGGAGGCACCAGTGTACCTGGGAGTGTCAGGGGGAGGTGTACCTGGGAGTGTCAGAGGTGTACCTGGGAGGCCAGGGTTGTACCAGGGAGGTCAGTGAGTACCTGGGAGTGTGAGAGGCACTTTGGAGTGTCGGAGGTGTACATGGAGGTCAGAGGTGTACCTGGCAGTGTCAGCGGTGTACCTGGGAGTGTCAGAAGTTTGCACCTGGGAGTGTCGGTACCTGGGAGGCCAGAGGTGAGCTGTAAGAAGTGTACCTGGGGAGGCTCAGAGGTGGGTACCTGGATCGGAGGTACCTGGAGGTCAGGAGGTGGACTTGGGAGGCCTGGAGGTGTACCTGGGAGTGCTGGGGCTGTGCACCTGGGAGTGTCTGGAGGTGTGCCTGGGAGTGTCAGAGGTGTACCTGGGAGTGTTTGAGGTGTACCTGGGAGTGGGAGAAGTGGTACCTGGCAGTGTCGGGAGGTGCACCTTGGCAGTGTCGGAGGTGTACCTGGCAGTGTCAGCGGGGTACCTGGGAGGTCAGGAGGTGTACAAGGAATGTCAGTGAGTACCTGGGAGGTCAAATGTACCTGGGAGGCCAGTGCAGTAACGGAAGTGTCAGAGGATGTACCTGGGAGGTTGTGAGGAGGTACCTGGGAGGTCAGGAGGTGTACCTGGGAGGTCAGAGGTGTACCTGGGAGGTTGGGAGGTGCACGAGAGCAAAGAAGTGCACCTGGGAGTGTCGGAGGTGTACCTGGGAGCAAGCGGAGGTGCACCTGGGAGGTCGGAGGCACCATGGGAGGCCAGAGGTGTACTGGGAGGCCAGAGGTGTACCTGGGAGGCCAGAGGTATACCTGGGGAGTGTCTGAGGTACCTGGGAGTGTCAGAGGTACTCCTGGGAGTGTTGAGGTGGCACTGGGAGTGACAGGTCGAACCAGGAGTGTCTGAGGTACCTGGGAGGTCAGAGGTGTACCAGGGAGGTCAGAGGTACCTGGGAGTGCTCAGGGGTATACCAGGGAGTGTCAGTGAATTACCTCCGTAGCCACCAATATTCCGGCTGACACACCCTCAGGTTTAATCTGGCGACGGACCTCGCTCGTTGCTACCATTTGCATTCCGGTGACCCACAACCGCACCCAGCTGCTGACACCTGCCAGACCACACCTGCGCAATAACCATCCAGATCAAACCAGTTTAGTGTTAACCAGCAGAGGTTTGCAGCGGCTGGGCCGGATTCTGTTATAAAGCGCCCTCATGCCCCGTTCACGGGCATTATTCGCCGTGATTATCATTCTGATCTCTGGCTGCGTCGGATTCTCATTCGGTTAAGCGTTCATTCTTTCCTGCTCAAGTCGTCACTGTTCACTAAGCAGAAGTCACGCACGTCCTCACCCAGGTCGGGGAGGAGACTCCCTGACCAGATCATGGCATCGCCAGCTAAGCAGACTCTCCCATAGGAGGCAGCCCAAGCCGGCATCACCACTGGGCTTCTGATGCCACACGAGCCTTGTCAAACCGTCCTAGGGTGAGTTACCTACTGTGGGAAGTGTATTCATTCAGGTGTGTCTGAGAGTCAAAGCCGGCAACGTAAAGCATACGTGTGTTAATACCCCGATATAATAGTGATATCACGTCCACATGTTGGCTGAGTGAAGTAATAAATAGTTGTATCAAGAGGTAAGCTAATGTTGTCCTCTTCAAGAAGTGATATATGTGTATTGACATACGAGATAAGATATGTAGTGAAGTTGTGCAAATAATCCAGGCCACGTGCTACCAAGCTTCCTATTTTACATTCCTACTTCTATACTTCTACCCATATATGTAATTCTTCTGTAGATCTGTCCCACACACAGCGGTGTACCTGGGAGGTCAGAGGTGCCTGGGAGTGTCTTAGGTGTACCTGGGAGTGTCTGAGGTGCACCGAATGCTCTGAGAGCACTTGGGAGTGCAGCAGAACACCAGGGAGGTCACAGGAGTACCTGGGAGTGTCGAGGGGTACCTGCCAGTGAGAGAGGTGTACCCAGAAGTGTCTCGAGGTGTACCAAGGAGTGTCAGAGGTGTGCCTGGGAGTTTTGAGGTGTACCAGGGAGTGTCTGAGGTACCCAGGAGTGTCAGAGGTGCACCAGGGTGTGCCAGAGGAATACCCAAGGATTGTGAGAGGTGTATCTGAAAAGCCAGAGGCATACCAAGAGTATCGGAAGTTTACCTGGGAGTGTCGGAGTTGTACCTGGGAGTGTCGGAGGCGGACCTCGGAGTGTTAGGAGGTACCTGGGAGTATCAGAATGAGCCTGGGAGGTCAGAGGTACCTGGAATGTCAGAGGCAACCAAGGAGTGTCAGTGAAGCAATAAGGGAGTCTCAAGCGTGTACCCAGCATCGAGGTGTACCTTGAACATCGGAGGCACCTGGGAATATCGAGGTACCTGGGAATATCGGAGGTGTACCTGGGAGGTCAGAGGAAAATGGGGAGCACAGTGGAGTACCTGGGAGCCCTCAAAGGTGTACCTGGGAGTATCAGAGGTACCAGTAATATCGGAGGTGCACATGGGAAATCCAAGGAGTACCTGGGAATGTCAGAGATGTACCTGGGAGAAAAAAGTCACAGGAGTGCCTGGAATGTCAAGGTACCAAGAGGCCAGAGGTGTCCCAGAAAGTGTCAGACGTACCTGGGAGAGTATAGGTGCACCATGGGAATGTCAGTGGAGTACCTGGGAGCCACACGGTACCTGGGAGTGCCTGCAGGATGCACCTTGGAGGTCAGAGAGTGCTACTGGGAGGCCAGAGGTGCACGGAGGTCGGAGGCAACGGGAGGTCAGAAGGAGCACCTGGGAGTGTCAGAGGTACCTGGAGTGTCGGAGGTGTACCAAGCAGCGTCAAGGTGTACCTGGCAGTGTCAGGAGTTACCAAACATGACACGGAGTGCAGATGTACCTGGGAGTGTCAGAGGTGTACCTCGGAGCGGAACGGTACCTGGAGGTCAGAGGTGTACAAGGGAATGTCAGTGAGTACCTGGGAGTTCAGAGGCCTGGAGTGCTCAGATGCACCTGGAGGCCAGAGGTGCACCTGGGAGGCCAGAGGTGTACCTGGGAGTGTCAGAGGTACCTGGGAGGTTGGAGGTGTACCTTGAGGGGAGAAGTGGTACCTGGGAGGCCTGGGTGTACCTGGGGAGTGGTGAGTACCTGGGAGCTCGAGGTGTACCTGGAAGTGTCAGAGGTGGGAGTGTCAGAGGTGTACCTGGGAGCAAGTCAGGGCGTGTACCAGGGAGTGTCTGAGGTGTACCTGGGAGGCCAGAGGTGTACCTGGAAGTGTCAGGAGGTGTACCTGCAGTGTCTGAAGTGTACCTGGCAGTGCTCAAGGTGACCTGGGAGTGCTCACGGTGTACCTGGGAGGCAGAGGTATCAGGGAGTGACAGAGAGGCTCAGAGTGTCAGAGGTGTACCTGGAGAGTGAGAGAAGGCACTGGGAGTGTCTGCGGTGTACCTGGGAGGCCAGGAGGTGTAACAGGGAGGCTGCAGTGGTGCACCAGGGAAAAGTCAGTGAGTACCTGGGAGGTCAGAGTGTACCTGGGAGGTCAGAGGTGCACCTGGGAGTGTCAGAGGTATCTGGGAGTGCGGACGGTACCTGGGAATGTCAGGAGGTGTACCTGAGAGGTCAGAGGTGTTCTGGGAGTGTCGAGGTGTACCCTGGGAGAATGAGTAAGGGGGAGTGTCTGAGGTGTACCTGGGAGGAGAAGTACCGTGAGTGTCTGCGGTGTACCTGGGAGGTGTAACTGGAGTGCTCGGGGTGTACCAGGAGGTCAGTGGAGCACCTGGGAATGACAAGGCACCTGAGAGTGCTGAGGTGTACTGGGAGGTCGGACGTGTACCTGGAGTGTCAGAGGTGTACCAGGGAATGTCAGTGGAGTACCTGGGAGTGTCAGACGTGTACCTGAGAGTGTCAGGAGGTGTACCTGGGAGTGTCAGAGGTGTGTACCTGGGAGTGCCAGAGGTGTACCAGAGAGTGTCAGAGGTGCACTCAGATGTCGAAGGCACCTGGGAGGCCAGAGGCACTGGAGTGTCTGAGGTACTTGGGAGGTCAGAGGTGGGAGTGTTGGGAGGCGGTACCTGGGAGGCCAGAGGAGTACCAGGAGTGTCAGTGAAGTGGGAGTGTCAGAGGTGTACCTGGCAGTGTCACCGGTGTACCTTGGAGTGTCTGAGGTGCACCTGGGAGGCAGAGGCACCAGGAGAATGTCAGTGGAGTACCTGGGAGGTCAGTGTACATGGGAGTGTCAGGAGGTGCACCTGGAGGGTCAGAGGTGTACCTGGGAGGTCAAGGTACTTTGGAGTGTCGGGAGTGCAGGAGTGTGAGAAGTCTGCCCTGGGAGTGTCTGGGTACCTGGGAGGTCAGACGTGGCACTGAGAGTGTTGGAGGTGTACCTGGGAGTATCAGAGGTGTAACCGGAGTGTCGGAGGCAGCACCTGGGAGGTAAGAAGGCCTGGAATGTCGGAGGTGTACCTGGGAGTGTCGGAGGTGTACCTGGGAGTGTCAGAGGTACTTGGGAGTGTCAGAGGTGTACCTGGGAGTGTCAGCGGTGTACCTGGCAGTGTCTGAGGCATTCTTGGGAGGTTGGGAGGTGTGCCCAGCGTCAGGGAGGCACTTGGGAGTGTCGGAGGTGGCCCCTTGGAGTGTCTGAGGTGTACCTGGGAGTGTCCTGAGGTGTACCTGGCAGTGTCTGATGCACAGAATGTCGGAGGTGTACCAAAGCAGCAGGGTGTGCCTGGGAGCAAGTCAGAGGTACCAGAAACAGTGAGCACCTGGGAGCGGCCAAAGGATGTACCTGGGAGGTTGGTGGGGCACCTGGAGTGTCAGAGGTGTACCTGGGAGTGTCAGAGGTGTACCTGTTAGAGTGTCGGAGGTGTACTTGGAGAGTGTGAGAAGTGTACCTGGGAGTGTCTGGGGTACCTGGAGAGTGTCTGAGGTACCTGGGAGCAACAGGTGTGTCGGAGGGCATGGAGTGTCAGAGTTGTACCTGGCAGTGTCATCGGTGTACCTAGGATTGTCAGAGGTGTGCCTGGGAGTGTCTGAGGTGTACCTGGGAGTGTCTGTGGTGTACCTGGGAGCATGAGGTGTCCTGATGTCAGAGAAGCAGGGATGTTGAGAGTACCTGGAGTGTGAGAGGTGTACCTGGGAGGTGAGAGGTGCACCTAGAAGTGTCTGAGGTACCAGATGCAGAGGTACCTGGGAGTGTTTCAGGTGGTGACCTGGGAGTGTCGGAGGTGTACTGCTGAGTGAGAAGTGCACCGGGAGTGTCTGGGGTGCACTGGGAGTGTCTGGGGTGTCCCTGGGAGTGTCTGAGGTGTACCTGGAAGTGTCAGAGGCACTGGGAGGTGGGGAGGGTGTACCTGGGAGTGTCAGGGGTGTACCAGGGAGTGTCTGAGGTACCTGGGAGTGTCAGAGGTGTACCTGGGAGTGTCGGAGGTGTACCTGGCAGTGTCCGAAGTGTACCTGGCAGTGCCAGGGTGCACCTGGGAGTGTCACCGGTGTACCTGGGAGGTTAGAGGTGTATCAGGAGTGACAGAGGAGTACCTAGGGAGGCTGGGGAGGTGTACCTGGGAGTGTGAGAAGAGGACCTGGGAGTGTCTGCAGGTACCTGGGAGTGTCAGAGGTGTAACTGGGAGTGTCAGGGGTGTACCAGGGAGTGTCGTGAGTACCTGGGAGTGCTGAGAGGTACCTGGGAGTTCAGAGGTGTACCTGGGAGTGTCAGCGGTGTATCTAGAGCATGCCGGACGTGTAACTGGGAGCAGAGGTACCTGAGAGTGCTCAGAGGTGTTCCTGGGAGGTCAGAGGTGTACCTGGGAGAGTCAGAGGTAAGGGGAGTGTCTGAGGTACCTGGGAGTGTGAAAAGTGTGCCTGGGAGTGTCTGCGGTGCTGGGAGCTGTCAGACGTAACTGGGAGTGTCAGGGGTGTACCAGGGAGTGTCGGAGGTGTACCTGGCAGTGTCTGAAGTGTACCTGGCAGTGTCAGCGGTGTACCTGGGAGTGTCACCGGTGTGACCTGGAGTGTTAGAGGTGTATCAGGGAGTGACAGAGACAAACCTAGGAGTGTCAGAGGGGTGTACCTGGGAGGTGTGAGAAGAGGACCTGGGAGTGTTCAGGTGTGCCTGGGAGGTCAGAGGTGTAACTGGAGTGTGGTGTACCAGGGAGTCAGGAGTACCTGGGAGCTCAGAGGTGTACCGGGAGGCCAGAGGTGTACCTGGGAGGTCAGCGAGTATCTGGGAATGTCGGACGTAACTGGGAGTAGAGGTGTACCTGAGAGTGTCAGAGGTTCCTGGGAGTGTCAGAGGTACCTGGGAGAGTCAGAGGTGTAAGGGGGAGTGTCTGAGGTGTACCTGGGAGTGTGAGAAGGGCCTGGGAGGCCGGAGGTGTACCTGGGAGTGTCGGAGGTGTACCTGTTAGTGTCGGAGGAGCACTTGAGAGTGTGAGAATTGTACCTGGAGTGCCTGGGTGTACCTGGGAGCATTCGTGTACCTGGGAGTGTCAAAGGTGTACCTGGGTGTGTCAGAGCTGTACCTGGAGTGTCAGGGGTGTACCAGGGAGTGTCAGGAGGCCTGGGAGTGTCTGAGGTGTACCTGGAAGTGTCAGAGGTGTACCTGGGAGGTCAGAGGTGTACCTGGGAGTGTCAGGGGTGTACCAGGAGTGTCTGAGGTGTACCTGGGAGTGTCAGAGGTGTACCTGGGAGTGTCGGAGGTGTACCTGGCAGTGTCTGAAGTACCTGGCAGTGTCAGCGGTGTACACTGGAGTGTCACCGGTGTACCTGGGAGTGTTAGGAGGCATCAGGAGTGACAGAGGAGCCTAGGAGTGTCAGAGGTGTACCTGGGAGTGTGAGAAGAGGACCTGGGAGTGTCTGGTGGTGTACCTGGGAGTGTCAGGTGTAACTGGGAGTGTCGGGGGTGTACCAGGGAGTGTCAGTGGAGTACCTGGGAGGTCAGAGATGTAACAGGGAGTGAGAGGTGTATCTGGGAGGTCGCACGGTATCTGGGAAGGTCAGAGGTGTACCAGGGTGTCAGTGGAGTACTTGGGAGTGTCAGAGGTGTACCTGGGAGGCCAGAGATGTACCTTGGAGGTCAGAGGATACCCATGTGTCAAAGGTGTACCTGGGAGTGTCTGAGGTGTACCTGGCAGTGTCTGAGGTGTACCTGGCAGTGTCTGAGGTACTGGCTGTGTCACGGTGTACATGGGAGTGTCACCGGTGTACCTGGGAGTGTTAGAGTGTATCAGGAGTGACAGAGGAGTACCTAGGAGGTCAGAGGTGTACCTGGGAGGTGTGAGAAGAGGGACCTGGGAGTCTCAGGTGTGTACCTGGGAGGTCAGGGGTGTAACTGGAGTGCCAGGGGTGTACCAGGAGTGTCAGTGGAGGACCTGGGAGTGTCAGATGTAACAGGAGTGGAGAGGTGTATCTGGGAGGTCGGACGTGTATCTGGGAGTGTCAGAGGTGTACCAGGGTATGTCAGTGGAGTACTTGGGAGTGTCAGAGGTGTACCTGGGAGTGTCAGAGATGTACCTGGAGTGTCAGAGATGTACCTGGGCGTGTCAAGGTGTACCTGGGAGTGTCTGAGGTGTACCTGGCAGTGTCTGGAGGTACCTGCAGTGTTCGAGGTGTACCTGGCTGTGCCTGGGCGGTGTACCTGGGAGGCCAGCGGTGTTCCTGGGAGTGTTAGAGGTGTATCAGGGATTGACAGAGGAGTACCTAGGAGGTCAGAGGTGTACCTGGGAGTCAGGGGTGTACCAGTAGTCAGGAGTACCTGGGAGTGCTCGAGGTGTACCTGGGAGTGTCATAGGGTGTACCTGGGAGTGTCAGAGGTGTATCTGGGAGTGTCGGACGTGTACCTGGGAGTGTCAGAGGTGTACCAGGAATGTCAGTGGAGTACCTGGGAGGTCAGAGGTACCTGGGAGGTCAGAGGTGTACCGGAATGTCAGAAGTGTATCTGGGAGTGTCGGACGTGCACTGGGAGTGTCAGTGGTGTACTACGAATGTCAGTGAGTACCTGAGAGTGGGTGAGGTGTACCTGGGAGGTCAGAGGTACCTAGGAATGTCAGAGGTGTACCTGGGAGTGTCAGAGGTGTACCAGAGAGTGTCAGAGGGGACCTGGGGGTGTCGGAGGTGTACCTGGAGTGTCTGGGGTGTACCTGGGGAGCATCTGAGGTACCTGGAGTGTCTGAGGTGTACCTGAGAGTGTCAGAGGTGAATCTGGGAGTTCAGAGGTACCTGGGAGTGTCAGGGAAACAGGGAGTGTCAGGAGTACATGGGAGTGTCAGAGGTGTACGAGGGGAGTGTCGGCGTGCACATGGAGTGTCAGAGGTGTACCTGGCAGTGTCGGCGGTGTACCTGGGAGTGTCAGAGGTGTGCCTGGGAGTGTCTGAGGTGTACCTGGAGTGTCTGAGGTACCTAGGGAGGCCAGAGGTGTACCAGGGTGTGTAGATGAATACTTAGGATTGTAGAGGGTATCTGGGAGTGTCAGAGGTATACCTAGAGTATCGGAAGTTTACCTGGGAGTGTCGGAGTTGTACCTGGAGTTTCGGATGCGACCTGGGAGGTGTCAGAGGTGTACCTGGGAGTATCAGAATGAGTACCTGGGAGTGTCAGAGGTGTACCTGGGAATGTAGAGGTATACCAGGGAGTGTCAGTGAAGCACCAGGAGTCTCAAAGGTGTACCTGGGAGTATCGGAGGTGTACCTGGGAATATCGGAGGTACCTGGGAATATCGGAGGTGTACCTGGGAGTGTCAGGAGGTGTACCAGGGAGTGTCAGTGGAGTACTGGGAGTCTCAAAGGTACCTGGGAGTATCAGAGGTGTACCTGCTAATATCGGAGGTGTACCTGGGAATATCGAAGGTGTACCTGGGAGTGTCAGAGATGTACCTGGGAGTGTCGGAGGTGTACCTGGGAGGTCACAGGAGTACCTGGGATTGTTAGAGGTGTACCAGGGAGTGTCAGAGGTGTATCTGGGAGTGTCGGACGTGTACCTGGGAGTGTTGGGTAGGCACCATGGTGGTCAGTGAGTACTTGGGAGTGCAGGGTGAACCTGGGAGGCTCAGGAGATGTACCTTGGAGTGTCAGAGATGTACCTGGGAGTGTCAGAGGTACCTGGGAGTGTCGGAGGTGTACCTGGGAGTGTGAGAAGGCACCTGGTGTCGGAGGTGTACCTGGGAGGTCGGAGGTGTACCAAGCAGTGTCATGGTGTACCTGGGAGGTCAGAGGTGTACCAGGAATATCAGGAGTACCTGGGAGGTCAAAGGATGTACCTGGGAGTGTCAGGAGGTGTACCTGGGAGTGTCAGAGGTGTATCTGGGAGTGTTGGACGTACCTGGGAGTGTCAGAGGTGCACAAGGAATGTCAGTGATTACCTGGAGTGTCAGAGGTACCCGGGAGTGTCAGGAGGTGTACCTGGGAGGTCAGAGGTGTACCTGGGAGTGTCAGAGGTGTACCTGGGAGTGTCAGAGGTGTACCTGGGAGTGTCGGAGGTGTACCCAGGGAGTGTGAGAAGTGGCACTGGGAGTGTCTGGGGTGTACCTGGGAGTGTCTGGGGTGTACCTGGGAGTGTCTGAGGTGTACCTGAAGTGTCAGAGGTGTACCTGGGATATTGTGAGGTGTACCTGGGAGTGTCAGGGGTGTACCAGGAGTGTCCTGAGGTGTACCTGGGAGTGTCAGAGTGTACCTGGGAGTGTCGGAGGTGTACCTGGCAGTGTCTGAAGTGTACCTGGCAGTGTCAGCGTGTACCTGGGAGTGTCACCGGTGTACCTGGGAGTGTTAGGAGGTATCAGGGAGTGACAGAGGAGTACCCAGGGAGTGTCAGGAGGTGTACCTGGGAGGAGAAGAGTACCTGGAGTGTCTGTGTGTACCTGGGAGTGTCAGGAGGTGTAACTGGGAGGCCAGGTGTACCAGGGAGTGTCAGTGAGCACCTGGGAGGTCAGAGGTGTACCTGGGAGGTCAGGAGGTGTACCTGGGAGGCCAGAGGTGTATCTGGGAGTGTCGGACGTGTACCTGGGAGGCCAGAGGTGTACCAGGAATGTCAGTGGAGTACCTGGGAGTGTCGACGTGTACCTGAGAGTGTCAAAGGTGTACCTGGGAGTGTCAGAGGTACCTGGCAGAGGTGTAAGGGGAGTGTCTGAGGTGTACCTGGGAGTGAGGAAGTGTACCTGGGAGGTTCCAGGTACCTGGGAGTGTCAGAGGTACCTGGGAGTGTCAGAGGTGTACCTGAGAGGTCAGAGTGTAAATGGAGTGTCAGAGGTGCCTGGGAGGCAGAGGTACCAGAGAGTGTTAGAGGTGTACCTGGGAGTGTCGGAGGTGTACCTGGGAGCATCGGGGAGTACCGGGAGGTCAGAGTGTACCTGGGAGTGTCAGAGGTGTACCTGGGAGTGTCAGAGGTACCTGGGAGTGTCAGAGGTGTACCTGGGAGGTCAGTGGAGTACATGGGAGTGTCAGAGGTACCTAGGAGTGTCACCGGTGTACCTGGGAGTGTCTGAGGTGTACCTGGAGGTCAGGAGAAGTACCAGGAATGTCAGAGGTGTACCTGGGAGGAGAGGTGGTGTACCTGGGAGTGTCAGAGGTGTACCTAGGAGGTCTGAGGTGTACCTGGGAGTGTCAGAGGTGTACCTGGGAGTGTCTGAGGTGTACCTGGGAGTGTCTGAGGTGTACCTGGGAGTGTCAGGGGAGAACCAGAGTGAAAGGAGGTGTACCTGGGAGAGTCAGAGGTACCTGGGAGGGTCAGAGGTTACCTGGGAGTGTCAGAGGAATACCTAGGAGTGTCTGAGGTGTACCTGAGTGTCTGATAGTACCTGGGAGTGTCAGAGGTGTACCAGGAGTGTCAGGTGAACATAATTATCCCTCTGAGCTAACCCTGCTGTGACCTTTCCCCCTAGTGAGTGTCGGAGGAGTACCTGGGAGTGTCAGAGGTGTACCTGGGAGTGTCAGAGGTGTACCTGGGAGTGTCAGCGGTGTACCTGGGAGGTCTGAGGTGTACCTGGGAGTGTCAGAGGTGTGCCTGGGAGTGTCAGAGCACTTGAGAGTGTCAGAGGTGCACCTTGGAGTGACTGAGGTGTACCTGGGAGGTCTGGGGTGTACCTGGCAGTGTCTGAGGTGTACCTGGCAGTGTCAGAGGTGTACCTGGCAGTGTCAGCGTACCTGGAGTGTTAGACGGTATCAGGGAGTGACAGAGGAGTACCTAGGAGTGTCAGAGGCCTGGGAGTGAGAAGGCATGGAGTGTCTGGGGTGTACCTGGGAGGTCAGAGAGGTACCTGGAGTGTCAGGGGTGTACCAGGGAATGTCAGTGGAGTACCTGGGAGTGTCAGAGGTGTACCAAGGAGTGTCAGAGGTGTACCTGGGAATGTCAGCGGTGTACCTGGGAGTGTCAGAGGTGTACCTGGAAGTGTCAGAGGTGTACCTGGGAGTGTCGGAGGTGTACCTGGGAGTGTAAGAAGTGCATGGGAGTGTTAGCGGTGTACCTGGGAGTGTCTGAGGTGTACCTGGGAGTGTCAGAGGTGTGGCTGGTGCAGAGGTGCACTTGGGAATGTCAGGAGTTGCACTTGGAGTGTCTGAGGTGTACCTGGGAGTGTCTGAGTACCGGCAGTGCCTGAACGTGGAAGTGTCTGGAGGTGTACCTGGCAGTGTCAGCGGTGTACCTGGCAGTGTCAGCGGTGTACCTGGAGTGTTAGAGGGTCAGGGAGTGACGAGAGGAGTACCTAGGAGTGTCAGAGGTACCTGGGAGGTGAGAGAAGTGTACCTGGGAGTGTCAGAGGTGTACCTGGGAGTGTCAGGGGTGTACCAGGAGTGTCAGTGGAGTACCTGCGCGTGTTAGAGGTGCACTGAGGTACCTGGGAGTCAGAGGTGTATCTGGGAGTGTCGGACGTGTACCTGGGAGTGTCAGAGGTGTACCAGGGAATGTCAGTGGAGTACCTGGGAGTGCCAGAGGTGTACCTGGGAGTGTCAGGGGTGTAACTGGGAGTGTCAGAGGTGTACCTGGGAGGTCAGAGGTGTACCAGGGAGTGTCAGAGGTGTACCTGGGAGTGTCGGAGGTGTACCTGGGAGTGTCTGGGGTGTATCTGGGAGTATCTGGGATGTACCTGGGAGTGTCTGAGGTGTACCTGGGAGTGTCAGAGGTGTACCTGGGAGTGTCAGGAGGTGTACCTGGGAGTGTCAAGAGGTGTACCAGGGAGGTCAAAGGTGTACCTGGGAGTGTCTGAGGTGTACCTGGGAGTGTCAGAGGTGTACCTGGGAGTGTCAGAGGTGTACCTGGGAGTGTCAGGAGGTACCAGGGAGGTCAGAGGTGTACCTGGGAGTGTCTGAGGTGTACCTGGGAGTGTCTCAGGTGTACCTGGGAGTGTCAAGGGAAAACCAGGGAGTGAAAGAGGTGTACCTGGGAGTGTCAGAGGTGTCCCAGGGAGTGTCTGAGGTGTACATGAGAGTGTCAGAAGTGTACCAGGGAGCGTCAGAGGAATACCTAGGAGTGACCAGAGGTGTACCTGGGAGTGTCAGAGGTGTACCTAAGAGAATCGGAGGTTTACCTGGGAGTGTCAGAGGTGCACCAGGGAGTGTCAGTGAAGAACCTGGGAGTCTCAAAGGTACCTGGGAGTATCAGAGGTGTACCTGGGAATCTCGGAGGTGTACCTGGGAATATCGGAGGTGTACCTGGGAGTGTCAGAGGTACTTGGATTGTCAGAGGTGTACCTGGCAGTCTCAGAGGTGTAGCTGGAGTGTCAGATGTACCTGGGAGTGTCAGAGGTGTATCTGGGAGTGTCGGACGGTACCTGGGAGTGTCAGAAGTGTACCAGGAATGTCAGTGGAGTACTGGGAGGTCAGAGGTGTACCTGGGAGGTCAGAGGTGTACATTGGAGTGTCAGAGGTGTACCTGGGAATGTCATAGGTGTACCTGGGAGTTTCTGATGTGTACCTGGGAGTGTGAGAAGTGTACCTGGGAGTGTCTGAGGTGTACCTGGGAGGTCAGAGGCCTGGGAGTGTCAGGAGGTGCACTTGAGAGTGTCAGAGGTGCACCTGGAGTGACTGAGGTACCTGGGAGTGCCGAGTGTACCTGGCAGTGTCTGAGGTGTACCTGGCAGTGTCTGAGGTCTACCTGGCAGTGTCAGCGGTGTACCTGGGAGTGTCAGCGGTGTACCTGGAGTGTTAGGACGTGTATCAGGGAGGACAGAGGAGTACCAGAGTGTCAGAGTTGTACCTGGGAGTGTGAGAAGTGTACCTGGAGTGTCTGGGGTGTACCTGGGAGGTCAGAGGTGTACCTGGGAGTGTCAGGGGTACCAGGGAATGTCAGGAGTACCTGGGAGTGTCAGAGGTGTACCTGGCAGTTCGAGGTGTACCTGGCAGTTCGAGGTGTACCGCAGTGTCAGCGGTGTACCTGGGAGGTCAGCGGTGTACCTGGGAGTGCAGATGTATCAGGGAGTGACAGAGGAGTACCTAGGAGTGTCAGAGTACCGAGTGTGGAGAAGTGTACCTGGGAGTGTCTGGGGTGTACCTGGGAGTGTCAGAGGTGTACCTGGAGTGTCAGGGTGTACCAGGGAATGTCAGTGGAGTACCTGGGAGTGTCAGAGGTGTACCAGGGAGTGTCAGAGGTGTACCTGGGAGTGTCAGAGGTGTACCTGGGAGTGTCAGAGGTGTACCTGGGAGTGTCGGAGGTGTACCTGGGAGTGTAAGAAGTGTACATGGGAGTGTCAGCGGTGTACCTGGGAGTGTCTGAGGTGTACCTGGGAGTTTCAGAGGTGTGGCTGGGAGTGTCAGAGGTGCACTGGGAGTGTCAGAGTTGCACCTGGGAGTGTCTGAGGTGTACCTGGCAGTGTCTGAGGTGTACCTGGAAGTGTCTGAGGTGTACCTGGCAGTGTCAGCGGTGTACCTGGCAGTGTCAGTGGTACCTGGAGTGTAAGAGGTATCAGGAGTGACAGAGGAGTACCTAGGAGTGTCAGGAGGTGTACCTGGGAGGAGAGAAGTGTACTGGAGTGTCTGAGGTGTACCTGGGAGTGTCAGAGGTGTACCTGGGAGTGTCAGGGTGTACCAGGGAGGTCAGGAGTACCTGCGCGTGTTAGAGGGTGTACCTGGGAGCGTCAGAGGTGTACCTGGGAGTGTCAGAGGTGTATCTGGGAGGTCTGACGTGTACCTATGTCAGAGGTGTACCAGGGAATGTCAGTGGAGTACCTGGGAGTGTCAGAGGTGTACCTGGGAGTGTCAGAGGTGTACCTGGGAGTGTCAGAAGTGTACCTGGGAGGTCAGAGGTTTACCACGGAGTGTCAGAGGTGTACCTGGGGAGTCGGAGGTGTACCTGGGAGTGTCTGGGGTGTATCTGGGAGTATCTGGGATGTACCTGGGAGTGTCTGAGGTGTACCTGGGAGTGTCAGAGGTGTACCTGGGAGTGTCAGAGCTGTACCTGTGTGGCAGAGGTGTAGCTGGGAGGTCAGAGACGTACATGGGAGTGTCAGAGATGTATCTGGGAGTGTCGACGTGTACCTGGGAGTGTCAGAAGTGTACCAGGGAATGTCAGTGGAGTACTTGGGAGTGTCAGAGGTGTACCTGGGAGGTCAGAGGTGTACCTTGGAGTGTCAGAGGTGTACCTGGGAATGTCATAGGTGTACCTGGGAGTTTCGGAGGTGTACCTGGGAGTGTGAGAAGTGTACCTGGAGTGTCGGAGGTACCGGAGTGTCGGAGGTGTACCCAGTGTCAGCGGTGTACCTGGGAGTGTCAGAGGTGTACCAGGGAGTGTCAGAGGATTACATGGGAGTGTCAGAGGTGCACCAGGGAGTGTCAGTGAAGTAACTGGGAGTCTCAAAGGTGTACCTGGGAGTATCAGAGGTGTACCTGGGAATATCGGAGGTGTACCTGGGAATATCGGAGGAGGTAACTAGGAGTGTCAGAGGTGTACTTGGGAGTGTCGGAGGTGTACCTAGGAGTGTCACAGGAGTACCTGGGATTGTCAGAGGTGTACCTGTCAGTGTCAGAGGTGTAGCTGGGAGTGTCAGAGACGTACATGGGAGTGTCAGAGATGTATCTGGGAGTGTCGGACGTGTACCTGGGAGTGTCAGAAGTGTACCAGGGAATGTCAGTGGAGTACTTGGGAGGTCAGAGGTGTACCTGGAGTTCAGAGGTGTACCTTGGAGTGTCAGAGGTGTACCTGGGAATGTCATAGGTGTACCTGGGAGTTTCGAGGTGTACCTGGGAGTGTGAGAAGTGTACCTGGAGTGTCGGAGGTGTACCTGGGAGTGTCGGAGGTGTACCTGGCAGTGTCAGCGGTGTACCTGGGAGGTCAGAGGTGTACCAGGGAATGTCAGTGAGTACCTGGGAGAGGCCAAAGGTGTACCAGGGAGTGTCAGAGGTGTACCTGGGAGTAGAGGTGTACCTGGGAGTGTCAGAGGTGTACCTGAGTGTCAGAGGTGTACCTGGCAGCGTCAGGGGTACCAGGGAGTGTCAGTGGAGTACCTGGGAGTGTCAGAGATGTACCTCGGAGTGTCAGTGGTGTACCTGGGAGTGTCAGAGGTGTACCTGGGAGTGTCAGAGGTGTACCTGAGAGTGTCGGAGGTGTACCTGGGAGTGTAAGAAGTGTACCTGGGAGTGTCGGAGGTGTACCTGGGAGTGTCAGAGGTGCACTTGGGAGGTCAGAGGTACACCTTGGAGTGACTGAGGTGTACCTGGGAGTGTCTGAGGTGTATCTGGCAGTGTCTGAAGTGTACCTGGCAGTGTCTGAGGTGTACCTGGCAGAGTCAGCGGTGTACCTGGGAGTGTTAGCGGTGTACATGGGAGTGTTAGACGTGAATCAGGGAGTGTCAGAGGAGTACCTGGGAGTGTCAGAGGTGTACCTGGGAGTGTGAGAGGTGTACCTAGGAGTGTCTGAGGTGTACCTGGGAGTGTCAGAGGTGTACCTGGGAGTGTCTGAGGTGTACCTGGGAGTGTCTGATGTACCTGGAGGCAAGGGGAGAACCAGGAGGAAGGAGGTGTACCTGGGAGTGTCAGAGGTGTACCAGGGAGTGTCAGAGGAATAACTAGGAGTGTCAGAGGTGTACCTAGGAGTATCGGAGGTTTACCTGGGAGTGTCGGAGGTGTACCTGGGAGTGTCAGAAGTGTACTTGGGAGTGTCAGAGGTGTACTTGGGAGTGTCAGTGGTGTACGTGGGAGTGTCAGCGGTGTACCTGGGAGTGTCTGAGGTGTGCCTGGGTGTGTCAGAGGTCTACCTGGGAGTGTCGGAGGTGTAGCTGGGAGTGTCTGAGATGTACCTGGGAGTGTCAGAGAAGTACCAGGGAGTGTCACAGGAGTACCTGAGAGTGTGAGAGGTGTACCTGCGAGTGTGAGAGGTGTACCTAGAAGTGTCTGAGGTGTACCAGGGAGTGTCACAGGTCTACCTGGGAGTGTCTGAGGTGTACCTGGGAGTGTCTGAGGTGTACCTGAGAGTGTCAGGGGAAAACCAGGGAGTGAGAGAGGTGTACCTGGGAGTGTCAGAGGTGTTCCAGGGAGTGTCTGAGGTGTATCTGGGAGTGTCAGAGGTGTACCTGGGATTGTCAGAGCTGTACCTGGGATTGTCAGAGGTGTACCTGGGAGTGTCAGAGGTGTACCTGGGAGTGTCGGAGGTCTCCCTGAGAGTGTCAGAGGTGAACCTGGGAGTGCCGGAGGTGTACCTGGGAGAGTCAGTGGTGTACCTGGGAGTGTCAGGTAAGTACCAGGGAGTGTCCGAGGAGTACCTGGGAGTGTCAGAGGTGTACCTGGGAGTGTCAGAGGTGTACCTGGGAGTGTCAGGGGTGTGCCAGGGAGTGTCAGTGGGGTACCTGGGAGTGTCAGAGGTGTACCTGGGAGTGTCGGAGATGTACATGGAGTGTCAGAGGCAAAATTTCTGTAGTGTCATGGTTTTCCTGGGAGGTCAGAGGTGTGCCTGGGAGCAAGTCTGAGGTGTACCTGGGAGTATCTGAGGTGTACCTGGGAGTGTCAGAGAAGTACCAAGGAGTGTCACAGGAGTACTTGGGAGTGTGAGAGGTGTACCTTCGAGTGTGAGAGGTGCACCTAGAAGTGTCTGAGGTGTTCCAGGTACTGTCAGAGGTGTACCTGGGAGTGTCTGAGGTGTACCTAGGAGTGTCTGAGGTGTACCTGGGAGTGTCAGGGGATAACTAGGGAGTGAAAGAGCTGTACCTGGGAGTGTCAGAGGTGTACCAGGGAGTGTCTGAGGTGTTCCTGGGAGTGTCAGAGGTGTACCAGGGAGTGTCAGAGGTGTACCTGGGAGTGTCAGAGGTTTACCTTGGAGTATCGAAGGTTTACCTGGGAGTGTCGGAGTTGTACATGGGGGTGTCGGAGGCGGACCTGGAAGTGTCAGAGGTGTACCTGGGAGTATCAGAGGTGTACCTGGGAGAGTCAGAGGTGTACATGGGAATGTCAGGGGTATACTAGGGAGTGTCAGTGAAGTACCTGGGAGTCTCAAAGGTGTACCTGGGAGTATCGGAGATGTACCTGGGAATATCGGAGGTGTACCTGGGAATATCGGAGGTGTACCAGGGATAGTCAGAGGTGTACCTGGAAGTCTCAGAGGTGAACCAGGGACTGTCACAGGAGTACCTGGGATTGTCAGAGCTGTACCTGGCAGTGTCAGAGGTGTACCTGGGAGTGTCAGAGATATACCTGGGAGTGTCAGAGATGTATCTGGGAGTGTCGGACGCGTACCTGGGTGTGTCAGAAGTGTACCAGGGAATGTCAGTGGAGTACTTGGGAGTGTCAGAGGTGTACCTGGGAGTGTCAGAGGTGTACCTGGGAGTGTCGGAGGTGTACCTGGGAGTGTCACAGGAGTACCTGGGATTGTCAGAGCTGTACCTGGCAGTGTCAGAGGTGTACCTGGGAGTGTCAGAGATGTACCTGGATGTGTCAGAGGTGTATCTGGGAGTGTCGGACGCGTACCTGGGAGTGTCAGAAGTGTACCAGCGAATGTCAGTGGAGTACTTGGGAGTGTCAGAGGTGTACCTGGGAGTGTCAGAGGTGTACCTGGGAGTGTCGGTGGTGTACCTGGGAGTGTCACAGGAGTAGCTGGGAGTGTCGGAGATGTACCTGGGAGTGAGAAGTGACCTGGGAGTACTCAGGAGGTGTACCTGGGAATGTCAGAGGTGTACCTGGAGGTCAGGAGGTGTACCTGGGAGTGTCGGAGGTGTGTACCTGGGAGTGTAAGCAAGTGCACCTGGGAGTGTCGGAGGTGTACCTGGGAGTGTTGGAGGTGTACCTGGGAGTGTCAGGAGGTGTTCTTGGGAGGCCAAGGTGTACCCAGGAGGTCAGAGGTACCTGGGAGTGTCAGAGGTGTACCTGGGAGTGTCGGAGGTGCACCTTGAGCAGTCAGAGGTGTACCTGGGAGTGTCAGAGGTGTACTTGGGAGTGTCGGAGGTGTACCTGGGAGTGTGAGAAGTGTACCTGGGAATGTCGGAGGTGTACATGGGAGTGTCGGATGTGGACCTGGCAGTGTCAGCGGTGTACCTGGGAGTGTCAGGGGTGTACCAGGGAATGTCAGTGGAGTACCTGGGAGTGTCAAAGGTGTACCTGGGAGTATCAGAGGTGTACCTGGGAGTGTCAGAGGTGTACCTGGGAGTGTCAGAGGTGTACCTGGGAGTGTCAGGGGTGTACCAGGGAGTGTCAGTGGAGTACCTGGGAGTGTCAGAGATGTACCTCAGAGTGTCAGAGGTGTACCTGGGAGTGTCAGAGGTGTACCTGGGAGTGTCAGAGGTATACCTGGGAGTGTCGGAAGAGTACCTGGGAGTGTAAGAAGTGTACTTGTGAGTTTTCGGAGGTGTACCTGGGAGTGTCGGAGGTGTACCTGGGAGTGTCAGAGAGGTACTTGGGAGTGCTCAGAGGTGTACTCTGGGGAGTAAGTCACAGGCCTGGGAGTGTTCTGAGGTGTACCTGGGAGGTCAGTGGGGAGCACCTGGGAGCGTCAAAGGTGTACCTGGGAGCATCAGGAGGTGTACCTGGGAGTGCTCAGGAGGTACCTGGGAGGCCAGAGGTACCTGGTGTGTCAGGAGGTGTACCTGGGAGTGTCGGAGGTGTACCTGGGAGTGTCAGGTGGAGCACCTGGGAGTCAGAGATGTACCTGGGAGTGTCAGGAGGTGTACCTGGGAGAGTCAGGAGGTGTATCTGGGAGTGTCAGAGGTGTACCTGGGAGTGTCAGAGGTGTACCTGCGAGTGTCGGAGCTGTACCTGGGAGTGTGAGAAGTGTACCTGGGAATGTCGGAGGTGTACCTGGGAGTGTCCGGGGAGAACCAGGGGGTGTCTGAGGTGTTCCTGGGAGTGTCAGAGGTGTACCAAGGAGTGTCAGAAGTGTACCTGGGAGTGTCGGAGGTGTACTTGGGAGTGTCTGGTGTATCTGGGAGTATCAGGGGTATACCAGGAGGTCAGTGAATTACCTGGGAGTCTCAAGGTGTACCTGGGAGTACGGAGGTGTACAGTGTCATTGAGGTGTACCTGGGAATATCGGAGGTGTACCAGGGAAGGTCAGAGGTGTCCTGGGAGTCTCAGAGGTGAACTAGGGAGGTCAGGGAGTACCTGGAGTGTCAGAGGTGTACCAGGGAGTGTCAGTGAAGTACCTGGGAGTCTCAAAGGTGTACCCAGGGCATCGGAGGTAATTTGGGAATATCGGAGGTGTACCTGGGAATATCGGAGGTGTACCAGGAGTGTCAGAGGTGTACCTGGAGTCTCAGAGGTGAACTAGGAGTGTCAGAGGAGTACCTGGGAGTGTCAGAGGTCACCAGGAGTGTCAGTGAAGTACCTGGGAGTCTCAAAGGTGTACCTGGAGTATCAGAGGTGTACTGGAAATGAGGTGTACCTGGGAATATCGGAGGTGTACCTGGGAGTGTCAGAGGTGTACTTGGGAGTGTCGGAGGTGTACCTGGGAGTGTCACAGGAGTACCTGGGATTGTCAGAGGTGTACCTGGCAGTGTCAGAGGTGTAGCTGGGACTGTCAGAGATGTACCTGGGAGTGTCAGAGGTGTATCTGGGAGTGTCGGACGTGTACCTGGGAGTGTCAGGAGTGTACCAGGGAATGTCAGTGGAGTACTTGGGAGTGTCAGAGGTGTACCTGGGAGTGTCAGAGGTGTACCTTGGAGTGTCAGAGGTGTACCTGGGAGTGTCAGGTGTACCAGGGAGTGTCAGTGGAGTACCTGGGAGTGTCAGAGGTGTACCTGGGAGTGTCAGAGGTGTACCTGGGAGTGTCAGAGGTATACCTGGGAGTGTCGGAGGTGTACCTGGGAGTGTAAGAGAAGTGTACATGGGAGTCAGCGGTGTACCTGGAGTGTCTGAGGTGTACCTGGGAGTGTCAGGGGTGTACCAGGGAATGTCAGTGGAGTACCGGGAGTGTCAGAGGTGTACCTGGCAGTGTCTGAGGTGTACCTGCTGGCAGTGTCTGAAGTACCTGGCAGTGTCAGCGGTGTACCGGGAGTGTCAGCGGGTACCTGGGAGTGTTAGACGTGTATCAGGAGTGACAGAGGAGTACCTAGGAGTGTCAGAGTTGTACCTGGGAGGTGAGAAGTGTACCTGGGAGTGTCTGGGGTGTACCTGGGAGGTCAGAGGTGTACCTGGGAGTGTCAGGGGTGTACCAGGAATGTCAGTGGAGCACCTGGGAGTGTCAGGAGGTGTACCAGGGAGTGTCAGAGGTGTACCTGGGTGTGTCAGAGGTGTACCTGGGAGGTCAGAGGTGTACCTGGGAGGTCGGAGGTGTACCTGGGAGTGTAAGAAGTGTACATGGGAGGCGGTGTACCTGGGAGTGTCTGAGGTGTACCTGGGAGTTCAGAGGTGGCTGGGAGTGTCAGAGGTGCACTGGGAGGCTGTGAGTTGCACCTGGGAGTGTCTGAGGTGTACCTCAAGGTGTCTGAGGTGTACCTGAAGTGTCTGAGGTGTACCTGGCAGTGTCAGCGGTGTACCTGGCAGTGTCATGGTACCTGAGTGTTAGAGGTGTATCAGGGAGTGACAGAGAGTACCTATGAGTGTCAGGAGGTGTACCTGGGAGTGAGAGAAGGTACCTGGGAGTGTCTGCGGTGTACCTGGGAGTGTCAGAGGTGTCCTGGGAGGTCAGGGGTGTACCAGGAGTGTCAGTGGAGCACCTGGGTGTTAGAGGTGTACCTGGGAGCGTCAGAGGTGTACCTGGGAGTGTCAGAGGTGTATCTGGGAGTGTCTGGACGTGTACCTGGGAGTGTCAGAGGTGTACCAGGGAATGTCAGTGAGTACCTGGGAGTGTCAGAGGTGTACCTGGGAGTGTCAGAGGTGTACCTGGAGTGTCAGAGGTGTACCTGGGAGTGTCAGAGGTCTACCACGGAGTGTCAGAGGTGTACCTGGGAGTGTCGGAGGTGTACCTGGGAGTGTCTGGTGTATCTGGGAGTATCTGGGATGTACCTGGGAGGTTTGAGGTGTACCTGGGAGTGTCAGAGGTACCTGGGAGTGTCAGGAGCTGTACCTGGGAGGCCAGAGGGTACCAGGGAGTGTCAGAGGTGTACCTGGAGTGTCTGAGGTGTACCTGGGAGGAGAAGTGTACCTGGAGTCGGAGGTGTACCTGGGAGTGTCGGAGGTGTACCTGGGAGGTCAGGGGTGTATCTAGAGTATCTGGGATGTACCTGGGAGGTCTGAGGTGTACCTGGGAGGTCAGAGGTGTACCTGGGAGTGTCAGAGGTGTACCTTGGGAGTGTCAGAGGTGTACCAGAGCAATACGTAACTGAACGAAGCATACCGA
>NW_024728032.1:0-41244 GCF_018991925.1 Homarus americanus
GTACCACCTAAACAATAATATACCATACCCTACACTACACAACACACGTTGCTGTAACATAAATGTAGCGTGCTTATGCGCGAACTATAGCCAGGTGTCACTCTCGCCTTGGGTTTTCGCCAATACCTGAAAATCTAAAAGTAAATGTTGACGTTTCCTCAGTGAGGTTTGAGCTATATCTTTGTTGCAATTGGTAGTGTCTACACCTACCACATTGTGAATGTCGGGTGTGGTGTGCTGAAATTTTTATTACCGAAATGTTTTCTTAGTGAGGGGCTTTTCATGGGTTTACGTTAAGCACCACTTACCTTAACTCAAGTTTGTTTTACTCGAGATGATCCTTACGGCGAGCCATGACTGCGACATATATTTTCCATTAGTGGTAATGTTAGCAAGCCCTGCTGGGGAGGCCAGCAGAGACAGTGTTGCACTGTTCGCTAACCTCGCTAACCGTGGTATCCACTAGGCCATGGGTTGAGATTAAGACGTCGTCTCAACCTCTCCCTCCTGAAGAACTGGACTTACCACAGAGTCCTCACCGCCACCTGTCTATGGACGCATCAATAACACAAGAACCATATTTCTAGCTAAGTTGTTATCCGTGGAAATATAACGTGTGGGCCTTACAATTCGACAAAAACAATCCAGGCTGGCCTATCAAACCTATTAAATGGCTGATCAATACTCACTTTTTCAGAGTTCTCACCAAAACACCCGTCTGATGACCCAAGCAGTGCGACACGAGATGCAGTGCTGACTGTCTGAGTTTATTATCCCCGTGGAAATACTCTTGCGTCCACTCTGTAGATGTACAGTCCTCCGCCTCGTACTGGATTTTACTGACCGCAATATCACCCTCTCAGGGTTCGAGGATCACTGAAACCTGAGGTTGCAGGTAGGCTCACCATCTTGTTTCTGTAAACTTATCCACAAGTCTCTCTTCTGTTTCTTTATTTTCACATTTTAACTAGACCCAAAATTTCTTAGAGTCCTCCTCAAATGTACTAATGTCATTTCGTGGTACAATATCGCGTTGTCATGGATTTCATTTTCAATTTTATGTACTCTTTGCTGAATCACCTTCATGAGTTTTTCCATACCGTCTGAGCTGGAAAAATGTTCAGGACATTTCACGATTCGTAGATAATTCAACTATTGAGGAACACACAAAAGCCATTGCAATCATTACCAAAGACAATGCAAATTCTGGATCTTTTTAATCAAGACCATTTTGACAAGAAATTAGTCTTCAAATACCAGTGCGGCAACTTACTGTAAGAAAAGTGATAGAAGCATTAATCTTTCCTTTTACAAATTTCATGACATAGGTTATATGTATCGATTTGTCCATTACAGTTCACATATTCTTCATTTTATCTCTTACATCCTCTTTTGCATATATATTCTAAAATTAATTTGGGTAGAGTCATTACTTGATCATAAGTCATGTACACCTACCACCCATCCCAGAGCAAAATATTAGCCATTGTAATTAAAACGCGGAATATGAGAAAAATATTGTAACAGTAATATAATTTGGCTACAATAACCAGCTCTCTTTTATGGTGAAACTATGAGAATGAGTGTGAAAGGTCTTTTAATTTAAGGGGTAATGTGAACAAGAGGAATGTGAAGTTAAACCATCTGCAGCAGACTGCCAGAATGAAGTCTGCTGCATTACTCATACAAAATAGTAGAGTGCTAATGTAATAAAAATAATAATAATAATAGTAAATAATAATAATATGTAATAATAAATGATCATCAGATTAAGTTATAAAACAAACCTGGTCATTATTGGAAATGCAATTTCTGATAACGGAAGCAAATTGGCCGACCATCCGACAAAGGCACCAAGTTTATTTTTTATGAAACCTTGAGGTAACCGATAAATTGGTAAGTTGGTAGAATAAGCTTCAACTAGATTTCTTAGATTACCCAGTGACATTGTTGGGTGTTCGGTAGGAACTTGGTCGTCAGCAACTATAACAGGGTTTGAAAGCATAGCCCTGGGGCAGTTTTTTTCTTTATCTAATGTCTTCAGTGTATCTATGGAGGAAAAAAAACGACAAATCCCATATCTTGAATCGTATTTTTGTCTGGTTAATTAATTAAATTGGTATAGTTTGTCCACTCACTGTTTTCTTGGTTAATGGTACTGAGTCATGAAGTTCTCATTGTTCAATATCTTCACACATCCTCTTCGTGCCTTCTGGCTAAACATTTCATTAACACTGCTGTACTTTTGTTTATGTACTGCCACCCGACCTGCATTTATAAATCGTATGAACCGCCTGGTTCGTCTATCACCGCCTTCAATGAATACATTTTTTGGTTATTGGATTTGGGCGATGGTGAAGTTATGCTAATGGGGGGCTCAGAGATGGCATAGCTGAAGATATAAGTAACGTCTTAAATTTCGCGTGGATTTCATATAAATGGGAAAATATTAACAAACGTAGTACTTTCTTTACAAAATTAAAATGGCAAAAGTAGACAATAATGCAATTGTTAAAACAAAACAAAAACCGCGGGCTGGAGTAGTTCATCCTAGTTCTTCTTTGAAATATCCTCTACTAATAGAAGCCAGAAAGTTCAAGTGGTTGTCTGAGTGGTGAATTTTGGATGGTGAAGAAATTCCCACCAATGGGTGTTACAGTTTAATAAACATAACCTACTCTCATTTAGATAAAATAAAATTGATAGATAAACTATATAATATGTTATTTCTAGAGATAGAAACGTAGCTCCATACCCTCTCAGGGAAAAAGCAACAATTGCAGGAAAGGAACAACTAAGAAAATGGACGAAGAAGAAATGAAGTGAAATTGAGAGATGTAAAATAATTGAAAACCGGAAAGAATAACACAATGAAGTCGAAATGCCTACTCAAAGTGCTCTAACAACGGATTGAGGGCGGCAATCTTTCAGCCGGAAAAAATGCTGTAAGTATATTTTATACAAAGTTAAGTATACAGCAGACATGTTAAAAAAGACTTTACCACTTCCTGGATTGATCTTTCATTTCCTCTTTACGCCAGTGTAGTAATATCGAGGTTAGAATTACGACTAAGAGCACCCTGCCTCAATACCGAAAGCCAGCATTTTATCTGGGTTAGTTTATTTTGTTTTATTATTATTATTGTGTGTGTGTGTGTGTGTGTGTGTGTGCTTTAGCACACGTGGTGGTGAAATGCGTTTAGTGTGGCAGAACTACGTTAGTTTTAAGATGCAAGCACTGCTTGCTCCCTCTCGCTTTCAGCTAGCGCTGCTGGCTAGCCCTAGTGGCGAAAAGGGAAGCAACTTGCACAAGTTTTCCCCTGCCAGTACACTGCCTCTTCACCATCAAGACACCTGCTGTGCCTCCTCGTGGCAACACACGTTACTGGGTGCCTCGTGGGTCCAGAATAGATCAGCAGGGGATCTCAGAGTAGCAGTGGGCCCCAGTGGGATAGCGCAAAGGCCCACTGGCATGTGGATACGTTCTGGTGCCTACCAACCATTGCCCCGTTACCTTGATGATTAACCTTGGTAGGTATAAGGCTACGGGAGTAAACTCTGAACGAAAAATTTGCGGTGGAGCCCTACATCAGGCAGACATGCTTACAGAGCTCCAACAAGCCCCCAACGGTGGTATAGGCGGAAGAGGTGACCAACTTGGAAACCCAACGTCTACACTGGCGACGAAGGCAATGCCTGATGGACAGCTTACTAAGGCGAAACCCAACAAACTGAGCTATCGGCAGTCCATTGCAACTCTCCCTCTCCCCAGTCGTTGCAACACTTGCACCAATGGATCAGGAAATGGGAGAGCCAAGATGGGTGGTTGCAGCCTGCGCTCCTGTCTCACCACATAAATCAGCTCACGTGCAACCAGCATCCAGTTTATCATACCTCTCATCATCATCAAAACCCCTATACCCCAAAAAGTCCTCTGGCAACGAACGAGTGGCGATAGGGACAGGCAGAGATGACTGCCGGGACTCTCTAGTCATAACTCTGCACATGGGCGGCACAGATAAGATGGTCGCTTATGCACTGGGATCTAGTCAGCAGTGCAATCCGGTCATGTCTGTGCGACTGAGCAGTCCTTTCGAGGAGCAACTCTGCTCACCCCACATGGGGAGGGGGCTAGAAAAGGTGCCCTAAACATAGCCTGCCTAAAAAGCCAACCTGACTGGGCAACCGCACCCAGTAAGGTCATCCCTATGCAGTCGAAAACAAGTCAAAATTACAGAACCAAACAAAAACATACCATACAACCTCTTATGGTCGCTGCATGGAATGTCAGGACCTTTCTGAATACTGGCACAAATGAGCGTACTGAAAGAAGAACTGACCTTGTGGCAAAACAGGTGGCTAGGTATGACATCGACATAGCAGCCATCAATGAGACCAGGGTCCCAGATGAGGGCCAGCTCACAGAACGGGGGTCTGGCTATACCTTCTTCTGGAAGGGTAAGCCTGCTGCAGACAGAAACACCATTTATGGAGTTGGCTTTGTCATCCGCCAACGCATCCTACACAGGCTAACTGAAATGCCTATTGGGATCAACGAGTGCCTCATGACGCTTTGAGTCCCACTGAATCACTCACGTCATGCCTTTTTCATCAGCGCATACGCCCCAACACTGGATGCAGAGGATGACATCAAGGAGGCCTTTTACGCCGACCTTGACAGAGTGCTAACCTCTATCCCCAGAGAAGACAAGGTTGTGCTCCTTGGCGACTTCAATGCCAGAGTTGGCAGAGATGCTAGCATTTGGCAGGGAACCATAGGGAGAAATGGACTTGGCAAGTGTAATGCCAACGGCCTACTCCTCCTCAGCAAGTGTACTGTGCACAGCCTCACTATCACCAATACCTTGTTTCGGCAAGCCGACAAGTTCAAGGGTTCGTGGGAACACCCACGATCCAAACACTGGCATCTCATTGACTACATTATTGTCAGAGAAAGAGATCGCCGCGATGTCCTCATCACCCGTGCCATGTGTGGCTCAGACCACTGTGACACTGATCATCGACTTGTCAGAGCCAAGCTCTCACTTCACGTCACCCCAAACGGCGAAGGCAGCAAGCCTCTAGAAGAGGTTTTAATACTAACCGTTTGGAGGACCCAGCAGTAACACATGCTTTCAGAGAGCAACTCGAACATGGGCTTATAAATAATGCAACAGCAAACAAAGCTAATCCCAGTACCGAATGGGATTTTCTCAACACTGTTATGACAAAAACCTGCAGAGACCCTCGGCCAGATCAAAAGAATACACCAGGACTGGTTTAATGAAAATGACCCGGCACTCAAAGTACTCATCGATGATAAACGTTCTGCTTTTACTGAGTGGCAGAACATCCCTCAGTCTCGGACCAAAGCTGATACCTTCCGCAAGAAGAAAGCGGCAGTCCTGCGGGAACTTCGCATTGTAAAGGATGACTGGCTTAAAAATAAAGCATGCGAATTACAAAAAAAAAAAAAAAATCCAGATCAGGACAGGATGCACGATTTTTTCAATTCATTAAAATATTTTATGGGCCAACAACTCGTGGCGCAGCCCCCCCCCTCCGCTCATTAAAGACGATGAAGGCCTCGGCCTTCAGCGCTGGAAAGAGCACTACCATTCATTGCTCAACCGAAACACCGATGTAGATGTTCTGACTACCCAACAGGTCCCTCATCATCCAGAGCTGACCTACCTCAGCTATCCTCCATCCCTAGATGAGGTAGTTAACGCCATCAAACAGATGAAAAATAACAGTCGCTCAGGGACTGATGGAATCCCAACCGATGTGTATAAAGCAGGAGGACCTCTGCTTACCAGCCGTCTCCACTCCCTCATAGAGAATATATGGAAAAAGGAAGAAATCCTCCAAGCTCTTAAAGATGCTTCCATTGTCAATTGGAACTACCGTGGGATCTCGCTGCTCTCCGTAGCTGGCAAGATTATCGCCCAAGTCCTCCAAAACAGACTCCTTCCTGAGGCGGAAGACTTCCTCCCAGAATCTCAATGTGGTTTTAGACCATTACTTGGCACCACTGACATGATCTTTGCTGCCCGCCAGAAACAGGAAAGGTGCAGAGAACAGCGTCGTGACCTGTACATGGCTTTCATCGACCTAACCATGGCCTTCGACTCGGTTAACAGGGAAGCCCTCTGGCGGATCCTCAGCCGATTTGGCTGCCTACCAAAATTCATCGCCATTGTGAGACAACTCCACGATGGCATGACCGGCAGTGTCCTGCACAACGGTACCCAGTCTGAGTTCTTTCCCATCCTAACAGGGGTTAAACAAGGGTGTGGCACCAACTCTCTTTTCCATTTTCTTGGCTGCCTTCCTTACTCGTGCCAGTGCCAATTTAACCGGCGGGGTGGACAACGAGTACCGGGTGAAGGGGGGACTTTTCAACATACGACGACTCCAGGCAAGAACAAATGTGTCGGCAGCTTCCATTACTGAACTTCAGCATGCAGACGACCTCATCCTTGTTGCTCACACTAAACGCGACCTACAGGAGACCCTGAACACCTACGCAGATGTATATGCACACTTCGGCTCCTGGTTCAGACACACCTCCACCATCTATCCAGCTTAACGGCACTACTCTCTCTAATGTTACCCACTTTCGGTGTCTCGGCTCCAACCGCGGATATCGATGAAGAGATTCAGCATCGGAACAGATGTGCGTCTCAAGCCTTTGGCAGACTCCGAAATCGTGTCTTCAACTGAAATTTTCTACAAAGTTACAAGTATATCGAGCAGTGGTCCTCTTCACCCTGCTATTTGGCAGTGAGACATGGGTCACATACAGGAGGCACCTCAAGGCACTCGAAAATTTCACCAATGTTGTCTACGTTCCATGCTCCGAGTTCGCTGGGAAGACAAGAGAGCAAATGACAGTATTCTTGCTGACACCAACTATCGGAGCAACGAGGCTACCATTATTCATGAACAACTATGCTGGACTGGCCATGCTACCCGCATGGACGACAGTAGACTGCCAAAACAGCTACTTTACAGTGACCTAACGAAAAGAAAACGCACCGCTGGAGGGCAACTGAAAAGGTATAAGGATAGTCTTATGACAAACCTGAAAAAGTGCCAAATCGACTCCCTAACCTGGGAGACGATTACTCCACACCATAACGATTGGAAGAGCACCACATAAGAAGGTGTCAATACTTTCCAGTTAGCCCGACTGCAAAACGAGTTAGACAAGCATCCCATGACGGGAAGACGCTTGACACCGCACCTCCCGCACTAGGTGTAGCCGCCTAAATGTGCAACATCTGTGAGCCATCCTGCCGGTCCCGTATCGGCCTCTTTAGTCTCCTCAGAACTCACCACCGTCGGTGACATCCTTAATAACTCATACCAGTATATCAAAGCTAGATGATCGTCATACTCGAGTCCGAATGACAGCAAGGTAGTAGTATGTATGTATATATATATATATATGTACGTATGTATGTATGCATGTATGTACGCATGTATGTATGTATGTATGTATGTATGTATGTATGTATGTATGTATGTATGTATGTATGTATGTATGTATGTTTGTATGTATGTATGTATGTATGTATGTATGTATGTGTGAATTGAATATTAATTTTGCCGTGGACACCAGCTAGGTTATTGTGTACTCAATACTTATCCTGTGAATGGTAACGCAAAAAGGATTAGAGAGTAGAAGCCACAAAGGGTGTTTATCAGACCCATTAGTCAAGATATTATATAAAATTCTATATTGTTTGTTTCTAGGATTCATATTACGCTCAAACGTCCACAAAACCTTCTGAGTCTCCCAGTGGAAACGTCCCCCGTTTTCTCTGTTTCCCCCGCCTTTGTCTATGGGAGCAGACGCTGTATGCTGGGACCTGTTGCCATCCATTCCTTTGTAATCAATTTAATTCTGCTTTCGATAGCTGAGTCAGAGCATTGTTAGTGAAGATAATAGTAGAGAATGAAAAGGAGTTCATAGTCTCAATTTCAACGTCAGAGGGTACCGTAAATTAATTCATCGGAATAGGAGTAGGTGGACTCCCTGGTCTGGTTTGAGTGAGGGCACGCGGGCATTTTAACCGTTAGTAAGTGCCCGTCCCTTCATCCATACAGGTATGCCATTCCACGCTGTGTTGTAATTTGCCCTTCTTTAAGTGATTTGACCCAATTGATAGTTGATTGTGCAAGTGTTACAGTAACGTAGTTGATATGCTCTGAGTAAAGTCATATTTACGTCTTTAACGTCCCCTGAAACGTGTTGTTGTTGTCACCGGTTAGTAAGTGCCCGTCCCTTCATCCATACAGGTCCCTAACGCAGCCTAGGCCGTGTCTGTAGGGTGGATGTTGTATCCACTATGTCTGGGGACATGTCCGAGGTCCAGTAGGATCAGTTACCTTCGTGAGACCCGGCCGTCAGACACTTCAGACCACCTATAGCCCCCATAGCTGGCTCGTCTGGGCCTAACGCTCGGTCCACGAGGTGACCCTGGACCACCAAGCCACACACCACTACCAGCCCCCATCATTGGTGGATGAGTGTCTAACTCAGTAGGGCTATATTTGTGTGGTGGAATTAACCCACTGGGATCTCCAGAGTTCGTCGGATAGTACTCCATGGTGGCTGGACCCCATGGCTGTTGCTTGAGTATCACTCCTGACGACTGAGTGTTGTAGTGGCAGTTGCCCTAGTATGTATGGTGCTAAGTGACTATCCTAGTTGTGCTATTGAGTATGTCCACCCAGTAGGGTTGGAAGTGTATTGAATATGTCCACCCAGTAATGGTGTGAGTATGTTGTGCCTGAGGGCCTAGTACGAGATTTCGTCTGTTAGTACAAACCAATTCTTTCTTCTAATTTCATATTCATGTTTAAATAAACTTTGTATTTGTATAATTGTGTATATTATTTACCTACAGTATTTACCGTTATTTCTTCCCTATTGCTTGATACTATCATTACACCTACCCACGAGCCTCCTATCGTCACGCTACCAATGGTGATATATAAGAGTAAAAGGAATTGTTACTGGCACACAGGCCCTCATGAAGGGTGGCAGTAGCAGCCCTCATAAATGGTGGCAGCTCAAGCCCTCATACTGTGCCATCGTATAACTGTCCCTATAAGGTTCTTTTTTCCTATTTTTCATTCTATGATGTAGTGTTGGAGTGTGTGGCCTTGTGTATGGCCGCACACTTTACATTTAGGATTGTTCACATCTGCTTGAAGGACATACTGCGAATTTAGCTAAGGCAACACCTCTATCGGGCTGACTAACGCGTATGTGAGAGGGGATCCACAGTAGCTTGACTCTAATACGCCCGTCAACAAGCGGGTGTCATTTTGAGTTTAGGGTATCAAGAGGATAAGGAGGATAAGGAGTCAATGATGATGAGACTGCCAGTGGTAGTGTCATCAGCAAGTTTCTGGGCTGTGAGTATGGCAAATGGTTCAGTTTTTTGAGAGAATAACCAATTATTAATTCTAACTCCGTTCTCTAATATATTACCGTTAGGCTGAGTCACAATAACAGCACTCCCAGGACTTCCACAGACAGTGTTAAGAGAACCGTCAGTGCAGATGGTCTGTGTGATGTTATTTTCTGTTTGTAGGTTATGTACACTGTATGTGTTCAAGAGCTCTCACTTTGGCAGTATGTTGGAAATTGTCCGCCAGGCTGGCAGGAAACGCTGCTGTGTATGGACCTTGTACAGATTGTTTTGTCAAAACATTCTCATATGTGTAGCAGTAGTTTGGATCCATTTAAATTCACCATTTTCAAGACTCATATATCCTAGCATTTTCCTAGAAGCAATGTTGTCTGGGCTATCATAAGCTTGGTTTTCATTGCTGTATTCTGTTTTTGACACAGGGTATTCCTAGTTCTTTCCTCAAATTGAGTACTGTGGTGCCTCTCCCGTCACGAAGGACCAGGGCTAGTGTGAGGTAATCTATCAGAGATCTTATATATCCTAGGTACATTGTTTTGACAATTCTGATATTAGCGCCATAAATGTGGGTTGTACCCCGCTACACATTTGAGGGGTTTTAACCTCTCAGTACATTGGCGGGTTAGCTGTTGTACAAGATGTCAGGTGAGGTATTGTACAGGAGATAGAGACATCGAGATATTTAAAAGAGGGGACATAGTCATTGGCGCTGTTACCTATTTTAAGTGGCGATAATCCGCGTTTGTGGTTACCAGCTTGTTTGTTGAATACTTTAGTTTTCTCAGTGTATATGATGAGATCAAGGTTCTCACAGGCTGACTGTACGTACATGGTTCACAGTGGTTTACATTTCACTATGATTTTTAGTATATATAAGACTGTCATTTGCATAGGTGACACGAAATATTGTTGGGGCTGTCTGGGATTGACTTTAATAATGCATTCATAAGAGCATTGAACAAAGCAGGGATGAGTACTCCACCTTGGGGGGTGCCAAGCTTCATATCTTTGACGTCACTTTTGTAACCCTGAAACAGTGCAGCTGCCCTTCTGTTTGTGAGGTAACCACTTATCCAGTGTTACAACGGACCTCCGATATTCATTTTTCTAGTTCGCACAAAATAAGTTGCTTATTGGCAATATCAAAAGCAGCTTTTAGGTCAAGAAATCTGGTGCATATGTGTCTTTCATCCCCATGCACTGTTAGGTGTGTGGTGATGTAATTATCTACGCTTTTACCATGGGTGAAGCCTTTTATGTCTGTTTCCGAGAACCAGACTCTCTATAGTTGTACAAAGACAGCTAGTTAGTAATATGGGATGAAAGTCATCAGGGTGTCCCAGCTTTGGTATTGGTCCATGATGTGGGTAGTTGGCTTTCGGGATGACTCATATTGTACAATGCCATTAATGGATTGTGCCAGCACACGCCTTAGTCGTCTAACAATATGTAGGGGACTCGGTCCTCACAAGGGGCAGTGGATCTACCCTTAAGTAGGGCAGCGTCAAGCTCCCCACCCTATACAGTATATGGAACATCACATTAATCGTGGTGTTTGCTCAGCATAAAGATGATGAGATTACTTCTTTCTACAGACTAGGCATCAAGGTGCTCTCGAGTCCTAGTTGGTAACATGTTATAGCTAGATTCATGAACCCACTTTATTATTAGTTCATTCGATTTTGTAGCGAGTTTGGATGGGATTCGTGATTACTGTGTTTACCTCTGATTGTCTTCCTGTGTTTATAAGCTTTGCTAAGGAAGGTGTGATGGTTCAGGCATTTTGTCCATGTTCATTTGCGCGCTCCCGGACTGCAGTGAGGGAAGCTTGAAACAGTTTTAGCATTTGAGGAGTTTTGAGTTATTTGCAATCCTCACCAGTCTGCCTGGCTATAGAATTTGCACTAAGTTCTTTCAATCTTGGGTCATCATAACACTGCTGTGGCCTGTTCCTATTATGCTGACCACGTTTCCTCCTCCTTTTGGTGCAAGCATTGTTGGTGAAGAGGTTTTGGTAGTTGTCAGGCTTGTAATCCTTGTAACAGTCATAAATCAATTCTCTAAACTGTTTTTTTTTTTTTTTTTTCTTGGCTGTGAGTCTACGTGTGTTAAGTTTTCCATCAATGGGGGGTGGTATTGGCAACATATTTACTGGGTTGGATTGGTTTGTAATCAGATATAAGATCAGTAGCTACATCGGAGTTGTAAGTTGTGGATGAAAGATTAAAGCCAATACACTTCTCTAAAGCCCCGCCATAGATGTGTGATGGCTCGCTATCAACAATGATTTGAACAATTTCATATGCACTTAATAATGAGATAAGTCTCCTACCATTGGCATTAGTGCTCAGGTCCTCAAATAGGAGAGTGGGTTCAGTATATAAGAAAAGATATGTGTAGTGAAGCTGATCTGAGAGAGCTTAGGCGTTGAACACGTTGAGTATGGAAAGTGATCCCATGATAAAGACAATGGTAGTTGGTAGTCCTTTTTGATACAAGAGGTACAAAACCTGTGGTAGAGAACAGCGCCGTGACCTGTGCATGACTTCCATTGGCCTTACTGTCATCACTGGATTATCGTCATAGTCGATATCAAGTGACAATAAATTATTATTATTATTAATAATAATAAATAATAATAATAATAATTAACGGTTTATTGAAAGAGCTTGGCAGCCAGAAGGCTGAAAATATACAGTTACATATTTGGGGAATGGGTTACGAATTACAAATAATATACAAGTAACATAAGTGACACAAATAAGACATATAATAACTAGATGGGGAAAAGCTCAAACTACAGTTCATTTCAACATAGTGACAGTGTAAGGAGCAGTGTTTACTGGGAGTGAATACACTGATTTATTACAAGTTATTGATAATTTTTACAATGGTTGGGACTGGGCTGTTCTTATAGCGATCAGTTCGTGCACGTATGGGCTGGATGCGGTTGTGGTGTCGAACAGCAATTCTCGGACAAGGGATCTCAGGTGGTAGTAGGAGCCGGTGTCGGGGATGGTGTAGAAGCTTCTTACCAAATTTGCAGATGAGGTCGTGGTGATGGTCAGTGAGAGTCGAAAGGGTAGTAGTGTGTGTGTGTGTGCGAAAATAGTAAAGAGTGTGGAAAGGTGAATTTGTGCCTGATGATTTGAGAGAAGGCATCGTTAGTACGCTTTACAAAGGAAAAATGTGAATAAGAATTATTCATAAAATCATGAAGAATTTGGTATTTGAGTATAGCTGTTAAAAATGCAAAGTGGTTTTGATTGGTCGTGTGAAAAAAATAAACTACCTAGTTTATGAGGAAATGAAAGTATTTAGGAAACAAACAGTTCACGTACATCAAAATTTTCTACTCTGGCAGATTGTTGAGAATATTTTGGAATAATTTGTGTGAAGAATGTAGGACGTGAAAGTTAAAAATGATCATAAGTTAAATCATATTTTCAAACATTAAGCAACCTATGTGACTAAAGAGGAATAAAAGAGATAGAGGAATTTAGATTTTAGTGTTTTACGTGTAATAAGGTAGTTGTGGAAAAGCATACTGTAGTGGACTTCTCCCCTACAACTGCGTAGCGGCGTCACCAGCTGCTACCATCTTCCCTAGCAACCAAGCGAGCGGCGACAGCAGATGTTACCGTATCTTAGCAACGGAACCAGAGACTGGCGACTTTCTCGGGTTTTCCCAACATGACTCATAGAGGACTCACGGCTGCTGGGTATATAAGCTCTGTCTCTCCATTGAGATTCATTCTAGCCATTCTTCTTGAACACGCAACACCTACTCCAGCAAGCTCCACGCTGTCCAGCATTCATTCAACCAGGAGGCCAGCAACAAGCAACATCTTCTCTAACGAAGCTCCTGCACATCTACCTCCTTCAACACGCTACTCACCGAACGTCTCTACTGAGCAGCTCCTCACCACACGGCACCTCCAGCACCAGACTGTCTATCATATAACTTATATTATACAAGAAAACCACCTTAGAGTTTCCATCCATCCTGAGTGCTAGACAACATTATACCACGAATCCCTACAAATGGTGACTCCCGGAGATAAGCACTCACACAGGAATGAGGACGGACGGATCTCTCTGCCGACTTTCAACCACAACGTCGAGGACTGGCTAGACCATGTGGAAGCAGCCCTCGCCGGCTCACGAGCGACCGACGAGCAAAAGTATGGCGCCCTGCTCTGTGCCTTGCCCACGGAAGTGGCCACGCGGGTCTCACAAACCATTTCCAACCCTCCAGATGACAACAAATTCGCTACCCTGCGGGATGCCTTGAAGACGTGTTATCAACAGACCAGCCCCAATCTCCTGCAAGATCTATCCTCTATCTCCCTCGGGAACTCAACCCGGGGGGTAGGTCTCTGGGAGGAGATGTGTCGGCTGAACTCCCGTCACACAGACAGACTCCCCGACTCTATCCTGCGCCAGCTTCACGCACAAAAGCTACCCACAGAAGTACGCAACATCCTGTCCGCAGTAGATTACTCTACGACACCAGAACTATATGCAACCGCGGCAGATAGAATTTTTAACGAGTGCGCTGCTGCACCCCTTGCCGCCACGGTCACACCAGTACCTACCATCGAACTTGTAAGCCGGGTCAACACCCCTCAGCCGAGCAATACCTCACAAGACATCAAGGACCTGTTGCAAATTTTGAACCGCAGGATGGACACCATTGAGCAGTTCTGCTCCTCCATACCCGCTGCTGCGCCAGTTCTTGACTCACACACCACGCCCTACAAGTTCCGACACACAGCAGCCAACCCCCAGCACAACAAATTTACCCTCTGCTGTTATCACCAGACTTTCGGCCGCAATGCTCGAAACTGTGAGCCCTATTGCACCTATTCGGGAAACGGCAACACCAGAGGCTGGTAGACGCCTCAGCCTCCGTCCCTCCAGGCGTCTCATTACTGCGCGTCACCGACCGCACCTCCGGCAAGAAGTTCCTCATCGACACAGGTTCATCGGTCAGCCTCATCCCTCCCTCACTACGAGACAAGTCAAAGCAACCCTCGTATGACCTGTTCGCTGCCAACGGTACCTCCATCGCCTCCTACGGCGTACGCACCCTCGCCTTAGACCTCGGTCTGCCCAAGACTCTGCGTTGGTTATTCGTGATAGCAGACGTGTCTCAACCCATCCTTGGTTTCGACTTCCTCACCTTCCACAAGCTCGGCGTCAAACCAAGTCATCTATGCCTCATCCATGAGCCTACAGCACGCAAGATCCAGGGTTCTCGTGCCAGACACACCGACACTATCACCTGTCTTGCGCCTTCCAACGAGTTCTCCTCCCTGCTCGACGAATTCAAGGAGCTTTTCTCTCCCCGAGTCTCCCTACCCCCACCACCTACATCGGGAATTTTCCACCACATCGAAACCAAAGGACCACCAGTCTTTTCACGCCCTCGCCGCCTGCGCCCTGAGCTCCTGAACACAGCCAAAGTAGAATTCAACAAACTACTGCAAGACGGCATCATTCGCCCTTCAAGGAGTCCCTGGGCATCGCCTCTTCACATGGTTCCTAAGCAAACACCCGGCGAGTGGAGGGTGTGTGGCGACTACAGAGCCCTGAATCTCGTCACCAAACCTGACAGGTACCCTATTCCGCATGTCCAGGACTTTCGCCACAAACTTCATGGCAAGACTATCTTTTCGAAGATCGACTTGGAGCGTGCCTTCCACCAGATCCCAGTAGCACCGGCAGATACCCAGAAGACAGCCATCACCACTCCGTTTGGACTCTTCGAGTACACTTTCATGAGTTTTGGCTTACGCAATGAAGCACAGACTTTCCAGAGGTTCATGGACCATATGCTTCGCGACCTCGATTTTGTCACCGTCTACATTGACGACATCCTCGTCGCATCTTCGACGCCTGCCGAGCACCGCCACCACCTACAACTCCTTCTCCAACGCCTGCAGAACAACAACATGAAAGTTCATCCTGCTAAGTGCGTCTTTGGAACCTCGGCCATCGATTTCCTCGGTCACAGAGTCTCGCCCAGTGGCATACAACCCCTACCACAGAAGATAACCGCGATTAGGGAGTTCCCCAAACCTGAAACGGCGAAGAAACTCCGAGAATTCCTGGGTTTAGTCAACTACTACCACCGCTTCATTGACAAAGCTGCCACCGTCCTAGCCCCCCTACACGACCTTCTCAAGGGACGCCCAAAGAAGTCTCACAAGTCTCTCATGTGGACTCAAGAGGCTACTACGGCATTCACCACTATCAAACAGCACATTACACGCCTCACCCTCCTGGCCCACCCCGCACCTAACGCCCGGACCACTCTCACAACAGACGCTTCTTCTACTGCAGTGGGCGCCGTCTTACAGCAGGAGATCAACGGAATTTTCATGCCCGTTGCTTTCTTCTCACAACGGCTTCAACCACCACACCTCAAGTACAGCGGTTTTGATCGAGAACTCCTGGCCATATACCTGGCTGTCAAACATTTCCAGCACTTCCTCGAGGCCCGTCAGTTCACCATCTTCACTGATCACAAGCCCCTCGTCCACGCCTTCGCTTCAGCTTCCCAGTCACATACACCTCGTGTCCTGCGCCACTTGGCTTACATCTCGGAGTTCTCCAGCGACGTCCAACACATTAAAGGCAGCCACAACGAGATCGCCGACGCCCTCTCTCGTTGTATATCCACCATTCTTCCCTCATCTCCACCCATTGATTATGGGCAGCTAGCCGCGGCTCAAGAGAAAGACGAAGACCTGGCAGCATACAAGACATCCCCCTCAGGCCTCATACTCCAAGAACTCCCTGTTCCTGGCACAAAGATAAAATTGTGGTGCGACGTATCCTGTGGACAGCCTAGACCGTTCGTGCCTCACGTCCACCGCCGCGCTGTTTTCGACCGCATCCATGGTCTCAGCCACCCAGGTGTGCGGGCCTCCCATCGCCTCCTCACGCAACGTGTCGTCTGGCCCGGCATCAAGTCTGATACTAAGAAATGGGCTTCCCAGTGCTTGGCCTGCCAGTCCTCCAAAATACATCGTCACATACGGGCCCCCTTACAAACCTTCCCTATTCCCAAAGGACGTTTTCAAGTAGTACACCTCGACATCGTGGGACCTCTACCATCATCCTACGGTAGTACCTACATCTTCACCTGCATCGACCGTTTCACCAGGTGGACAGAAGCAATTCCCATGCCCAACGCTACAGCAGAGACTACTGCCCGCGCCTTCATGTCCGGTTGGGTTTCCCGTTTTGGCCCCCCCGCAACCGTAATCACTGACCGAGGAGTACAGTTTGAGTCACAACTCTGGCAGCACCTCCTACAGTTCCTCGGCACGTCTAGACAACGCACTACAGCATACCACCCTCAAGCCAAAGGCATGGTAGAGCGTTTTCACCGGCAGCTGAAGGACGCACTCAAGGCACAGCACGACCCTTACAGCTGGACTGATGCGCTTCCCTTAGTGCTCCTCGGAATCCGTGCGTCACACAAGGAGGATATGGACTGTAGCCCAGCAGATCTGACACTAGGCGAGCCCCTTCGGCTACCTGGGGATTTCTCACTTCCTCCTGATCCCAACCAAACCACTGCAGCTGTTCGTCACGACTTACTCCAAAAGCTACGACAAGCAGTTTCTGCATTCAGAGCTACTGCTCCACGCCAGCCTACTCGGCGCCCTGAACACATCCCTCCTGCACTACTCACAGCCGAGTATGTTTTCGTCAGGCATGATGCTCACCGCAACCCATTACAACGACCCTACGATGGACCCTTCCAGGTGGTTACCCGTTCAGCAAAGTTCCTGACAATTATCCGGAATGGCAGACATGACACCGTCAGCATAGACCGAGTCAAACCGGCCGCCTTACCCGTCGACTCCCCAGCCCAGGAGCACCATCATGTACAACCTGCTCCTGTCATAGACCCTCCTCCTGTCATAGAACCTGAACCTGTAATCGACCTCCCTTCTATCATAGAACCTGCTCCTGCCATGGACCCTCCTCCTGACGCAGCCCCTGCAGCAGCAGGAGCACAACAACCATTGCTTGTACAACCTCCTCTAATCCCAAACCCTCTTTCCCATCCTAATTCTCCCACAGGTTTTGTGTCACTAGACGGAGTTGTTACACGTAGCTGTCGAGTCGTCCATACACCTGCCCGGTATGTGTTATGTGTGGGACACAACCCGGACAACATCCAGCCTCCCGCCGCGCCGGGAGGGGAGGGGGAGTATTGTAGTGGACTTCTCCCCTACAACTGCGTAGCGGCGTCACCAGCTGCTACCATCTTCCCTAGCAACTAAGCGAGCGGCGACAGCAGATGTTACCGTATCTTAGCAACGGAACCAGAGACCGGCGACTTTCTCGGGTTTTCCCAACATGACTCATAGAGGACTCACGGCTGCTGAGTATATAAGCTCTGTCTCTCCATTGAGATTCATTCTCGCCATTCTTCTTGAACACGCAACACCTACTCCAGCAAGCTCCACGCTGTCCAGCATTCATTCAACCAGGAGGCCAGCAACAGGCAACATCTTCTCTAACGAAGCTCCTGCACATCTACCTCCTTCAACACGCTACTCACCGAACGTCTCTACTGAGCAGCTCCTCACCACACGGCACCTCCAGCACCAGACTGCCTATCATATAACTTATATTATACAAGAAAACCACCTTAGAGTTTCCATCCATCCTGAGTGCTAGACAACATTATACCACGAATTCCTACAATACTCTAAGAATGCATATGATATAATCATAAGGAATAATAATAATTGTTAATGAGCTACAAATGTGTATCAAATCTGTGTGAAGAGGTTTTTATCCCACCGTTTTATATTTTCAGAAATGATGATACGACATTTACGAATTGGCTATAAAAAACCACAGATATAGAGTATGGGAGGTTTAATGAAGGACAGGAAAGGTGACTGAATTGACTATCGCACTGTAAAATAATGAAGGGATAGGGATAGACTACATAGGCGAGGGGGAGTAGAATGAGTTATGAAGGTGTTGTGATATGTTTAGGGGAGTATTACAGGAACATGATAATACCTCATACGTGTACACAGTGGAGAGATATTGCCTAAATATATAGCACAAAGAATATAGAAGGAGGCTTCATTATTTAATTAGTGTGATATAGTGTGATATATAAAGCCTCCTCTGTGTCTCTCCCTAGCTGAAACTTTCAGTGGCAAGCTGACGAGGGGACATTACTTAAGGAAGTGAAGTTTTCTGTATATTATTTTTAAAAATGCGATATCAATTTTAATACCTGTTCTATTATATAAAGATCTGCTGAGGACTGGAAAGTCACACTAATGGCAGACGAAATATTATTTCCAAACAATCGTTTTCAGCCAGTCCTTATAGTAACTCCACTGAGTAGGGCGACAGTTGATGCCGAAACTGTATATGGATCTGTTCAGTTCTTGTTTATTTGATAGTAACTTTCTTGTGATTTACTTGCAGGAAAGCCTAGTGTTGGTGGTGGTGACGGTGGCGGTGGTGGTGGTGATAACGTAGGTCCAGCAGGTCCACCTGGTTCTCCAGGTGAAAATGGTCAGCCAGGTAAACCTGGTCCTGCAGGCCAACCAGGTCATGACTGAACTCCTGGCCTTCCCGGTTCTCATGGCCCTACTGGCAATCGTGGCCCTACTGGCAATCGTGGCCCTGCCGGTTTACCTGGCCCAGATGGTGTTGCAGGACCTGCAGGTCCTGTAGGTCCTGGAGGTCCTCCAGGTCCTACAGGTCCCGCTGGTTCCCCTGGTTCTAAAGGTGTTCCTATAGATAAAGGCTCTGCCGGCTCCGTAGGTGATAAAGGTGCTGTAGGTGATAAAGGTAAGGCAGGTGATACAGGTCCTGCAGGTTCAGTAGGTCCTACAGGTCCTGTAGGTCCTAATGGTATTGCAGGTCCTGCAGGTCCTGCAGGTTCTAAAGGTATGCCAGGTGAAACAGGACCTGCAGGTCCTGCAATGTGCTAAAGGTATGACGGTATGACAGGTAATACAGGTCCTACATGTCCCACGGGTCCTGCAGGTGCTGAAGGCCCCGCCGGTGCTGCAGGTCCTACAGGTGATAAAGGTTTAAAAGGAGATAAAGGTTCTGTAGGTGATGTAGGCCCTGCAGGTCCTAATGGTACTGCAGGTCCTGCAGGTCCTGCAGGTGATAAAGGCATGACGGGAGATAAAGGCATGAAAGGGGATAATGGTGGTAAAGGCATGCCAGGGGATAAAGGTGATAAAGGTGGTGTAGGTGATAAAGGTGTTAAAGGTGATAAAGGTGGCGTAGGTGATAAAGGTGGTGTAGGTGATAAAGGTGTTAATGGTGATAAAGGTGATAAAGGTGATAAAGGTGAAAAAGGTGGTAAGGGAGATAAAGGTGTTGATGGTGATAAAGGTGATAAAGGTAATAAAGGTGATAAAGGGGGTCAAGGTGACAAAGGATATAAAGGTGATAAGGGTGATCGGGGTGATAAAGGCTATCCAGGCCACGGCAAAGGCAATGTCTACGGCAACGGCAACGGCCATGGCCACGGCAACGGCAAAGACCACGGCACCGGCAACGGCCATGGCCACGGCAACGGCCATCGCGACGACTAGGGCAACGGCCATCAGTACGGTACTAAAGGTAGAAAAGGCAGTGATGGTGTATATGATTCTGTTAAGTAGGGAATTATCAGATACCAAGTATGAGGTGAAGATCTGGAGGCCAAGGAGAAGACTGAAGTGCTGCTGTGGAAGACTTAGGCTGCAACAACCACGATCACATTTTTTAACCCGACAGAGGACTCTACAATATTCCTTCTTCATCCTGTCAAGAGGCTCACAACCTGTTAAAGTCCCTGCACCTATTCAAGCCTTACCACAACCTGCCATTGTTTAGACAATCCCGCACACTACTGAATCTTATCCTTATGCTGAAACATAAACACTTTCTGATGCAGTAATGGACGATGAACTACAACTCCTGCAAGAGTAAGATAATAACTCAAGTAAATGACACCTGCTCAAACAGTAGTACCGCATGTTGACTAATAAAGATAAACGCCTGTTATTTGTTGATACTATCACTTACTTCCGTTGCATTACTTTATGTACCGGTATTTATTGGTGTATGTATAGTTGTTAGACTTTTGGTGTATCAGCTCTGTGTAACAGGTGAAGTATTAGATGGTGTTCCAGGTGTTGTATTGTTTAATTTATACCCTCTTGTTTTTGCTGGACCACAATAGGTGTATTAGCTAAGCTATTAGAGAGAATAACAAAATATTTACTGCATTTCTACCTATTAAAAAATATTATTTCACCTCGTGTTAATATAAATGCACTGCAATACACATTTAGTTTTCCTTACAACCTTGTAAATATATATTTCTATTATAACACTTATGACAGTGTTGTCTTGTTTGTTATAGCATGTTAACTGTTTAGGGTAGCAGCCACTGACTCTCTTGACTGACCAGATCAGTTCTTATATTGCAATAAGGGTCATGAGTATAGTACTCAAGTTTAGATAACCTATCACTGCTGCAACAATAATAATATTATAGGACGATTACTGATGTCCATCACCTTCTCTTTCCCATCCCACCAGAAATGACTCTATAACTCTTGGATGAAATCTCGTAAAAAAATTGATAATATATAGATTTCATCTGTAATATAATCAAGATTCTTTAGGTCTCAGGTTAGCCAGGTAATTTATTTTATTTTCGTGAAAAAACTCTTGTTGGATGAGTACCCGCATTAGTTATGCCGATGACCCATGCAGATCACATGACCACGTCCTATTATAATTTTTAAACTCCCTTAATCCGAAATATGGCAACAACAAATTTACGTATGCATTAGAGAAGGACAACCCTTTACCCTTCTTTCATGTCCATATCCATTGTCACCAAAATAGCTTTAGGACAGCTTCATAAAAAAACTTCTTTCACTGGGTTGACAACAAAATGGTTAACCTTTATCTACAGTATATTGATTTCAAACGAAATCTAATTCGTATCCTCACCCACACACCTCTTAGTTTATGTGCCAGCTATTTTCAACCTGACATTAAACTTAAATATATCAGGAGTTCACTCTTTGATAATGGTTTGGGCAAGAAATATATTGGGAACATAAGAGTGGAGTAAACTTCAGCGGGCCTATTGGCCCATACTGGGCACTCCCATTTGCACCCAACTCCAATCTCTCGTATATCCATCCAACCTATGTTTGCAGCTATCCAGCGTATTTGAGTTAATGATGATGTTTGGTTACTCTTTCCACTCATCCACTACCCTAGTATCTCGTGCCTAAATCTAAATTTGTCTAAATTAAAACCATTGTTACGAGTTCGCTCCTGGTTGAATTGTTTGAGTACCTTGTTATGTCATATTTGTTTAGCAATGACTTCCATTCATACACCTCGATCATATTGTGACGGGCGGAGTTCTTTTACTTTATATTCCATCTAAGCTGCCACTATTTGTAACAGGATTTTTTTCTTTACTTCCTTCAAATTGGTTCTCAAATGAAAATAATCCCACTGCTGCCACCATTTGTGACGGGCTGATTTCTTTTACTTTATATCTCACCCCTGCCACCATTTGTAATGGGCCGAGTTTCTCTACTTCATATTTTACCATCCAGATATTCTATTCTGTTATTATTATTATTCAATTTTTTATCTATATATACCTTATATCCTTGCTTATATTCTTATATAAGTAATTCTGATATTTCTCTGCCTATAGTTTCCAAGTCTTTCATGTCTTTTCATATAATGTATATTATATTTTCTGAGTTCATATGTTCTTACCTTGCTGAAATATACTCTGTTTCATTATTTTCTCAACCATGGATTAGTTTGGGAAACCATTTTATTCATAGTACAAAACCTTATTATACTTACAAGGGTAGTCTGCCACCACCCAGACTTTTATTAGACTATAACATAACTCATGGAAAGCTTTTGGGTAGTGTGGTAGATGTATAGGTACGTGAGTAAGTATTAATTTCTGGGAACAAATGTTTAGAAGGAATAGAGTGGTGATACTCGTAGATTACAATTTCTATATTTATTAACACAGTGAGTGAATAAGATGTTATTTAAATTCACTCAGACAAGACTGGACCCTCAGGTCTTACTGTACCATTGACAAAACAGATCCGCAATTACTCTTAATTCATGAAACACTTCAAGTACTTATTATATCATTAAACAACTCCAAGTGCTTATTACTTCATTAGACAATTGTCGTATCATTCCTCTGACAAATAAGATTCAGTAATTATTATACACGGTAAGATAATACTGGACCCTCAGGTCTTACTTTTACAAGTAACAAATTACATCTTCAATTCTTGGTTACAACATTTAAAAATCCTTATATTATTTCATTGTCACTGCAAGTGGGTATTATGACACACTTGACACTATCCCGAATTAAAATAGTCTTTATAACAACATGTTATTTCGGAATGACTAACGTGACACTTTAACGAGTATTCAGTGGTTTGGTGGACTCAACTCCAAGAATAACAGTAACCCTGGTACCACCAACATTCATGGATTCAATACTTAACCTGCGATAACTATATTTCTACTAGTCATCCCCAGACATGGATATTAATACAGCTCCATGCATATAGCCAAGATCAATGGATGGGCGACAATCACAAGAAGTGAGTCAAAGGTGCAAAGTTGTTTACAGGCTCGCTCGCTAGCTCGGAGCGCCAGAGGACGTTGACACATGACAGACTAGCAGAGTCATAGGTGGTGTCTCCCGAGGAATCTCGTCGTGGGATTCTAATCTCGCCACCTTAACGACATCCTTCGACAGCCATCTTGCCCATAGGTGGCTCCCTAACATCATTAGTGTTGCCAACACACAAACAGCGTCTGGAGATGCGTGGAGAAGAAATCACGAGAGGGTGAATGTCTAACTTCAACTATACAAAACATACGTCTGGTAACGGTACAGACGATATCTACATTACTCGACTTATTTGGCACAGAATATTACTATGTTAAAACATGAACACTGATATTCACAAAAATCGGCTAAGTTAAACTGAATTAACATGACGGCGAGAAACATTCATCTACATCACAAAAACTCCCAGTGTGAGGGCGGGTGTTTTCCCAACAACACCTCTTCTACACCACCCTCATCTTACTTACTTCTTTTATCTTAGTTCTTACTCTTACTCGGTTCTGTCACTTATTCTTTTGGTAGCATGGACATTCTTTTGGTAACATGGTCCTTCCTTTGGTAGCATGGTCATTCTTTTGGTAGCATGTTCATTCATTGTAGATTACTTTACTCAACATCCAAGTGGTACTTCTCAGTACAGTTACAAGACCTTACTCAACATACACGTTAATAATGACATCAGCAGATACCTGGGTCCACTACCCAACATGGGATAATTATTTCCAACTAATTATCCCTAACATACATGTTACAACACTCTCTGTGGACATATACTTCCAGGGAGGGTCCCAAGGTGGAACACTGGGGTTCACGACCGTTGTTATGGTCGGTTGTAGCCAGACACATAGCGAGTCTGGGGTCTGGCCCAACGAGGCAGTGGAGCACATTAATCAGGCCGCATCGGTGCCATTGTTTCATATATGATCCCTGCTGGGTATCTACTACATCCGGGGCAGTTGTTGAGCGATGCAAGAATCACAATGGTATCTGGGGAAACATTGGAGTGGCGTCAGGGGACGGACTGGGAAGCATAACAACACAAACAACTCTTTTGTCTAGACGACAGACATATTTACGTTATATTACTTCTCACACTGGGTGAATGACAATTCAACTGTAAAGCATGAACACTGATGAACACTGATATTCACTATAATTGACTGAATCAAACTGAATGGCTACACATAAACATACCTGGGGAAACATTGGAGGGGCGTCAGGGGACGCTCTCCCTGCCTCATCCCTGGGTATATATATCCCTGAGTTGCCAGTGATCGCTACTCACGCATGACAATAATTACAAACAACTCTGACTGTTTCTCATTCAAGGATGACCCTCAGTTGACAAAGGTCTGGCGAATTACTTGAGTTGATTTACACGGACTAATTCAAGATTGAGCTTCCCAGGAGAGAGTGGAATAACAACTGATCGATAACTGTCTTCACAAAGGCGGGACTCTGGGAGGGAAACATAAGTGTAGCGTCTATGGGGAAAAACACGTCTTCTTCTCAGGGGTTGCTAACCCACTCAAGTTTTGCGGTCGTGGAGTTTAATAAGAATCATTAGGTAAATGGACTAGCAGTCAACGTGACCATGACACCAGACATGGGCAGATAAAACGAACAAAACAATACTTGTCATGGCGCACAGAAGAACATAATCATACATCAATATTACAGAACATAATAATAAAAACAGGCCGGCCTCAATTACATTTTAGTACATTTTTAACTACAACATTTATTGGTGTATGTATAGTTGTTAGACTTTTGGTGTATCAGCTCTGTGTAACTGTTGATGTATTAGATGGTGTTCCATGTGTTGTATTGTTTAATTTATACCCTCTTGTTTTTGCTGGACCACAATAGGTATATTAGCTAAGCTATTAGAGAGAATAACAAAATATTTACTGCATTTCTACCTATTAATAAAAATTATTATTACACCTCGTGTTAATATAAATGCACTGCAATTACATATTTAGTTTTCCTTACAACCTTGTAAAGAATCATTTATATTATAACACTTATAACAGTGTTGTCTTGTTTGCTATAACATGTGATCCGTTTAGGGTAGCAGCCACTGAGGCTCTTGACTGACCAGATCAGTTCTTATATTACAATGAGGGTCATGAGTTTAGTACTCAAGTTTAGACAACCTATGACTGCTGCAACAATAATAATATTATAGGACGATTAGTGATGCTATCACCTTCTCTTTCCCATCCCACCAGAAATGACTCTATAACTCTTGGACGAAATCTCGTAAAAATATATAATTTATAAATTTCATCTGTAATAATCAAGATACTTTAGGTCTTAGGTTAGCCAGGTAATTTATTATATTTTCGTGAAAAAACTCTGATTGGATGAGTGTCTGCATTAGTTATGCCGATGACACATGCAGATCACATGACCACGTCCTATTATAATTTTTAAACTCCCTTAATCTGAAATATGGCAACAACAAATTTACGTATGAATTAGAGAAGGACAACCCTTTACCATTCTTTCATGTCCATATCCATTGTCACCAAAAGAACTTTAGGACAGCTTCATACAAAAAACCTTCTTTCACTGGGTTGACTACAAAATGAAAATGTTTAACCTTTATCTGTATATTGATTTCAAACGAAATCTAATTCGTATCCTCACCCACACACCTCTTAGTTTAAGTTCCAGCTATTTTCAACTTGACATTAAACTTAAATATATCAGGAATTCACTCTTTGATAATGGTTTGGGCAAGAAATATATTGAGATTTAATGTAGCAAAACTCTCAACAAAATCCTCGAGTATAAACAGTATCCAATAGACACTTTGTTTAAAGATATTATCTACTTGCACATTACATAAGAATATAAGAGTGGAGTAAACTGCAGTGGGCCTATTGGCCCATACTGGTCACTCTCATTTGCACCCAACCCCAATCGCTCATATATCCATCCAACCCATGTTTCACTCATCCACTACCCTATCTCATGCCTAAATCTAAATTTGTCTAAATTAAAACCACTGTTACGAGTTCGCTCCTGGTTGAATTGTTTGAGTACCTTGTTATGTCATATTTGTTTAGCAATGACTTCCATTCATACACCTCTATCATATCGCTCCTCACTCTACATCTCTCGAGGGAGTCCAAATTAAGATGCTTTAACCAGTCTTTGTACTCAAGGTTCTTAATGCTCGGGATTAGTCTTGTCATTCTCCTCTGAATTCTTTCTTAGGATTCTATATCCATTCTGTAGCACGGAACCAGAATTGAACTGCGTAATCCAATTGAGGTATCACAAGAGTAATATTCTGTATAGTATTAGGATAATCTCGCTAGTCTTTTAACTAACAGGAGCGAACACCTGTACAGTTCTTTGTAGGTTCTATTTGCTGGATCTGCACAGGTACAAGCAAGACTGTACTCCCCTACTCACTCTATGGTCAACTGACCTCTCAGGCGACATGTGGCAAGTGATTCATTGGCAGCTTCCAGATGTCGCCAGGCACATTATCTAAGTGTGTGGTGACATGATAAAGGCATTACCACACGCTGCTTGCTAGGCTAAATAAGTAATGTATATAAATTTAGTACATACATAATATACATACAACATATATAATATACATATAGAACCTAAGTACTTTGTTAGCCTTGCTTCGAGCAAATACACATTGTTTACTTGGTTTAAGATTCCGACTTATCTTTACTCCTAAATCTTTCTCGCAGTCGGATATCCCTATAACAACGTTGTTCTCCTGATATCTGGTTTCTCTGTTTACATCTCCTACACTAAGTACTTTCCATTTGTCCACATTAACTTTCATCTGCCATTTTTCAGACCATTTTATTTTTTTTTTTTAGACCTTCCTGTAATTTTACGAAGTCCTCGTCAGAGTTAATTAAACGCCCTATTTTAGAGTCACCAACAAATTAACTTACGTTGCTGTCTACGCCTATATCTATGTCGCTTATGTATATAATTTAATAAATATTTATGGTCCAAGTACTGAGCCCTAGGGAACTCCTCTAGTGACGGTACCCCATTCAGTCAGTTGGGTGAAAAAGAGGTGGTGTCTGAAGAGGACCGGAGTGTTTTGGAGCACTTCACTTGTGCTATGTATGGCTCAAAGTCTACATTCACAATAAACAGCTGTAGGCTGGAGAAATTCCTGGAACGGTTCTTAATGAGGAAGTCAGAGGGGCCGCTGAATATTAATGTCGGCATAGACTTCAGCCTGCTCCCACTTTGCCTTGCGAATCTGGTCCTCCATATTAGAGAGCAAACTACCAGATATTTATTTGGAAGAGAGCACTGGTTGCCTATCCACAATTGCAGTCTCCGATAAAATCATGGCTGGGTCATTGAGCGAGGCTCACTCTGGTTCCAGTGAACCCGCAGTGAGATGATGCCGACTAATATGATGGAGCTGATGGTCACCAACCCTTCTACTGCAGATGAAAATGATGGAGATGAAGAAGAGCCTCCAACATGCAATTTTGAAGATACATATTATGAGATGGACTATTTATATTCCTAGTTACCCTACTTTATCGATGGAGTTTTTCTTGTTACTGAACTCTGTTTTGAATATGTCGCCTTTATAGACATGTTAGCAAAAATAGTAGAACTTCTAGCGTTTATTTAACTCTTAGTGAGTCTTTAGGTGCAAAGTGGCTATCATTCATATCTGTTCTCAGGTATTTGTAATGAAATATGATTAATTGAGCAAGCAATGCATGAATTTACACATAATAATGTTTAATTGCGTTTTGAATTCCTACAAGGTGAAATGACTGTGACGGAAGGGTGAAACAACATGGATGTTTGAACTTTATTTATTACTAATTTGGGTGTTTGGGCCTGAAGATGCCAACAAAATGCAAAACTAATGTCACCAGTGAGTTTCTCATCCCAAAATTAGTGGAAATTGATTCCTTAAAGATGTTTGTAGGCCATCTGGATCAAAAGTTATTTTTTTTATTTCACTGACAACGCATGGCGGCCATCTTTGCTTCCCATTATCGGGTACCCTCAACCAGATATCGCGTGTATATCAGATTGGTTTTGGAAGATAATTTTACCAAGTAACCTAAAATAATAGCAGCAGTTAAATAGACGGTGGGAGAGTGGGGGGACCTTTTCGGTAACTGGCCACCGTTCTTTTGTGGGGGACTCTGTTGATGGCTTTGCTAAAGTCGAGGTATACAACATCATAATTGTGCCCGTCGTCCAATGATTCGAAAACGGCTGAAAAGAATGTTAATAGATTGATCAAACATAAACGCCCACTTCTGAAGCCATGTTTGGAATCATTGATCAACTTGTGCTTCTCCAGGTGATTTCGAAAAGAGTTTGAAAATATTGCTTGCAACAATTTGCTTACAATTGGTGTTAAACTGACTGAATGGCAGTTAGAGGATAGTGATCTATCTCCTTTCTTGAAAATCGGTATCACATTCGCTATCTTCCAGGATTCTGGTACTACACCCGTTTTTAATGACCTTTCAAAGGAATTTGCCAAGGGCATACAAAGCTCTTCCTTACATTCCCTTAATACTCTGGTAAATATCTCATCGGGACATGGTGACTTATAAGGTGTTAGCTTGCCTATTTGCTTACTAGGATCGTTACTAGTCACTACTATATCGCTTTATCTATTTCTTCACTATCTCTGTATATAGTTGGTGCCTCGGGTATCATGTTTAAATTTTCGGTGGTGATAACTGTTGAAATATATCTGTTCATATTATTGCTCATTTCTCCATCGTTAACCGTTAGCTCGCCAGATATGACTGTATTGGTCCAATCATGTCTCGTGTTTTATTATGATACATTTGAAAGAATCCTTTGGGGATTGACTTTGCCTCCCTTGCTACCTAAGTTCATTATTCCTCTTTGCTTTTCTTATCTCGGTCTTAATCCTACTGGCCAATATCTTTTAATAATCTCGGAGGTAAACTTCACGATTTATTCTCCTACCTATAGCCTTCCTTTGTTCAATAATATTCATTAAATAATTATTTATCTATTTGGGGGTCATTGTTATTTGATCCGAGTTTTCTGTATGGTATATTCTGCCTTTGTGCATTAAGTAGCTCATTATTTAAATTTTTTTGGCACTCTTCAACCTTAAATCTCGTGATCAAGTCATCCTCAACTACCATATTTTGTGAGGTTACCATTTTCAGGTCTCCAGGTAAAGTGAAGTCCCCCTCTGTGGGTACATTGTGTGAGGTCACCTCGCGTGAGGTCATGTAATTCACTCCAAACGTGATACCCCTTCTCTTAGCTGCCTTTTCAAGCGATCAAAGTTGGCCCTTCTAATTGGAGTCTTACTTTTTTGTGATCGCTGTTAGCTAGTTCGTTCCCTACCTCGACATTACTAATGAGGGTTTCTCTGTTGGACAGAACTAAATCGAGTATGTTATTACCCCGGGTGGGTTCTGGTATATGCTGACTTAGGAAACAGTCCTGAACTGTTTCAAGAAAAGTCTCTGATTCTGAGTTACCCATAAGGTCGGTCCAATCTGTTTGACTAAAGTTAAAGTCGCCTACTATACAGAGTTTACTATGTTTTGATGCCTTGCGCATTTCATCCGAAATCAGTCGTTCATTAACTCGTATCAAGTTTAAGAAGTCTATATATCACTTCTATGATTAATTTTTCCCTACCATCCGTTAATAATACCCAAATTGTTTCTGTATTAAGTTCAGTTTTTATTTCCTTATTTATTTCACACTTCAGATTATCCCTGACATAGATTGTTTCCCCGCCTCCTGTTGGAACAAGCTTATTAAACTCATTTCACCGAGAATAATATTTTGCTCCCAAATATCTGTTAAAGAAATCTAGAGAATAAAATAATTGATACACACACACTTGCAATCATTGAGTTAACAGCTTACGTGTGCTAGCTGTTGGTCAACATACATTTGTATAAAAAAAAGACACTTAAAAGCGCATTCACGATCACTTTAGTCGCACTGTTCATATAGGCCAATCAATCACCCAGCCACCTCCCTTCACTATCCGAAAGAATTCATAAATTCAGAAAAATGTTAGGGTAAACCTTAGTTTTGGAGTGAGGGTTGTAAGCTCTTGAAATAACCTGCCAAGGAGCCTTGTGACGGCACCAAGAGTGAGGTCATTCAGAACCAGACTTCATCAACACTGGCGTAGGTATAGAGACATTCTTGCTAAATATACGTAACAGAGACGTAGCCAACCATTTGTTCTAGTTATTTCGTTATTACTGAGCTTCAGAACATCTTCCATTTTACCCTTGTTAATCCCACTTACCCATTTGAACACCTCTATCATATCTCCCCTAACTCTACGCCTCTCTAATGAATGCAAGCCTAAGCTTTTCAGTCTTTCTTCATATGGAAGGTTTCTAATATTATGGATCATTTTTGTCATTCTTCTTTGTACTCTCTCCAAAGAATCTATGTCCATTCTATAATAAGGACACCAGAATTGAACCGCATAATCCATGTGTGGCCTCACTAATGCTAGGTAAAGTTTCAAGATAACGTCAGCAGTTCTGTTACTCACAGACCTAGATATGAACCCAAGAATCCTGTTTGCCTTGTTGCGAACGCTAATACATTGTTTTCTAGGTTTCAAGTCGTTGCTAACAAATACACCTAGATCTTTTTCACAATCTGAGTTTTCTATTTCCGTGTTACCTAGTTTATACTTAACGTTTGTATTCGTCTTCCCTATCTGTAGTACCTTGCATTTATCAGTATTAAAATTCATTTGCCAGTCTACTGACCACTCATGTAAGGTATCTAGATCTCTTTGAAGGTGTTCAAAGTCACTGTCTGAATTTATCACTCTCCCCATTTTGGTATCATCTGCAAATTTACTAATCCTACTAGTTATACCTAAATCAAGATCATTAATGAATATAACAAACAGCAGAGGGCCTAATACAGATCCCTGGGGAACTCCGCTTTTGACCGCACCCCAGTCTGACTTAAATCCATTTATGCTGACTCTTTGTTTCCTACCAGTTAACCATGACCTAATCCATTTTAATAATGATCCACCTATTCCATGTGCTTCTACCTTCCTTATCAATCTCTCATGAGGGACTCTATCGAATGCTTTACTGAAATCTAAATAAATTATATCATATGACTTATCATTATCTACCGCTTCATATACTTCTGAGAAAAAGCTAAGCAAATTTGTGAGACAAGAACGTCCCTGGGTGAACCCGTGCTGAGAAGAATGAATTAAGTTGAATGTTTCAAGGTGGCTTCTGATTTTTGTAGCAATAATTGACTCTAGCAACTTGCCTATGATTGACGTGAGACTAATGGGACGGTAATTTGATGCAATTGATTTATCACCTTTTTTGAAAATCGGAACTACATTTGCAAGTTTCCAAGCTTCTGGCACTAGGCCCGATTCTAATGACTTATTAAATAAAACTGCTAATGGATTACTCAACTCATCTCTACATTCTTTTAATATTCTAGCATATACCTCGTCTGGACCAGGCGATTTATGAGGCTTCAGTTTGTTAATTACTTTAAGCACATCGTTACTAGTAATATTGATATTCGTCAACATATTTTCTATACTGTCGTTATATACCTTATGAACTTCTGGAAACTGTGCTAGGTTTTCATTTGTGAATACGGAGCGAAAATGACTATTTAACGTACTACACATTTCTAACTCATCATCAGTCATTTCTCCTGTCGTAGTTTTAAGGGGACCTATTGTATCTCTAACCTTTGATTTATACAGTTGATAAAAAGCTTTGGGGTTATTTTTCGATTTGTTTGCTACCTTGATTTCATAATTTCTCTTTGCTTTCCTAATTTCTGTTTTTACCTGTCTTGTTAGGTTCTGATAGTAACCAAGTAAGTGATTTTCGCCTTTCTTAACTTTTCTATATACTCCTTTCTTTTTCCCTAGAAGATCTAAGAGTCTATTATTCATCCATTTTGGTTGGTTCCGTATCGATCTGAATTTTCTTTTAGGGATGTGTTTATTTTGAGCATTATGGATTGTCGCAATAAATTGTTCATAAGTAGCTGCTAAATTAAATTCGGGGTTCTCCCGTCCTAAGTTGATAGTTTCCGGAGGTGTGGGGGGGATTAATCTTTTGACCATAGGGTCATCCCTTAGGTCTCTCCTTAAGCTACCGTAATTAGCCTTCCTAAAATCCGGGATCAAGGCCGAATTTTCCTTCTTCCTGCCATTCCATATTAAGTTAAAATATATGGCTTTATGATCACTGTTTCCTAGTTCGTCTCCAATCCCAACATCTTTTACTAGATTTTCATTATTACTGAGAACTAAATCGAGGATATTATTTCCTCTAGTGGGCGAGTTTATGAATTGATATAAAAAACTATCTTGTACTACTTCTAGAAAATCTTCAGATTCATTATCGCTAAGTTGATTTTTCCAATCTATGCCTGAAAAGTTGAAATCGCCTAGAATACATACATTGTTTCTATCAGATGCCTTCTTTATTTCCTCCCATAGCAATTTACCATCGTTCCTACTCAAATTAGGTGGTCTATATATAACACCAATGACTACGGACTCATTGCCCTCACCAATCTCTACCCAAATACTTTCATTGTCGCTATTTGTTTTAATGTTTGATTTATTGTAGCTTTTTAATGACACCCTGATATACACTGCTACACCACCCCCTCTCCTTCCTACTCTGTCAAATTTAAATAGGTTATATCCTGGAATATGAAATTCTGCTAAAAAATGTTTGCTGTTTGAATTTATCCATGTTTCCGTTATTGCAATTATATCTATGTTCTCTTTACTAACAATGGCCCTGAGCTGGTCCATTTTGTTGCACAGGCTTCTACTATTAGTATAATAAACACTCAATATATTTCTTCCGTTTCTATCTGTTTTACATTTATTACTTTGATGTTTGTTATTATGACTAACTATATTTTCAGCATTATCTACTTCTGTTTCACTGCTGTTATTTTCACATGGTATTTTCCTCTCTTTACCATTTATGGGATTTGGACATATTAAAACCCCACCTTTACTACCCTGTCAACTATCTTCGCTAGCACCGCCACCCCCTTCCTACTTAAATGCACCCCATCCCTTGCATACATACTATCATCACCATAGTACAGGCTCCAACTATCAATGAATGGCGTCGACAGCTCTTTACACTGTTTATCCAACCAGCAACTGAAACCAATTGCGCGGGACATCCATTCACGACTGGCACCACGTCTAGGTAGGATAGAGCAAGCAATAGGAGTTCCACCCTTCACCCTAATCTTATCTAGAGCTTCCCTATACAGTTTACGCAGTTCGACACTGGTAAGCTTACCTACGTCATTGCCTCCTGCACTGAGTAAGACTATGGGGTTGTCTCCACAGTCATCAATGACGTTCTCCACTCTCTCCAGTACTCTACCTATCCCTGCCCCGGGGAGACACTCGATCTTCCTAACTTTAGTGCAGAGATTGTTACCTAAATACTTCACCATCGAGTCTCCCATGACAGAAACACATTTGACCTTACCTGAGTGTGGTGATTTCTTACCTGCGCTACTCCCTCTCTCCACACTAACAGAAGGAGTAGCACTCGTGGTGTTACTAGCACCTTCCTCACACTCGTCACTTAAGGTGCTGAACCTGTTGTTTAGGTCTACAGCTGAGTGCCTTTTTAGAGTGCATTTTGTAGCACTAGCAGCAACTACCTTCCATGAATCCACTTCAACTTCACCGTCCTTCACGACACTGGCAAAGGTTTTCTTCTCCTCTAAAACTAGCTTCAAGGCTAAGTTTTCGCCCTTGAGACTCTGGACCTCCTTCTCAACCTTCTCCAGTCGGTCTTGCAAGGCAAGACAAAGCTGGAGAACGTGAGAGGTGGTCGAGTACTCGTCAGCAGCTGCCATGTCACTATGTCACTAACACTGACAGGAACACAGGTCCGCACTGGCTGAGGGTCAGAGGTCAACTGACTGAGGATCAGAGGTCAACTGGCTGAGGGTCAGAGGTCAACCATACTTAAGTTCCACCATCCCGATATAGTAGGTGTTGTTGAACTGTTGTATAAGAACAGAAGGATCGACCTGGAGGATTATGAGTTTATTACAGAGGAATATGACTCATTCACGATTCTTTCTCCAGCAATTTGCAAGAGGGGTGTGGTTATTTATGCTAGAAAGGACCTTGGAGCCAGTGAGGTGAGAGTGCAGTGAGGGGATATTACTGAAAAATCGAAATTGCGTAAAATTAAACTGAAGGGGAGTTACTTACTCATTGTTGGATGCATCTATAGATCCCCAAATTGCAGCCAACTAAACCAAGGGAGCTTAAGAGCCTTAATAGACAACGTAACGGCGCTCAACCATAGCCACCTCCTTGTCATGGGAGACTTTAACTATGGTGACATTGACTGGTGGAATGAAGTCACACAAAATGACCTTAATAATCATGCTACTCTTTTGTCGAAACTCTGAGAGACAATTTGCTATTCCAACATGTTAAAGATCCGATTTACTTTAGAGGGAAGTAAACGCCCAAACCGCTGGACCTCATCATTAGTAATGATGGCCAAGTTGGAACATCTAACACCGATCGGCACCAGTTAATATATAACGTTGTTCTTCAGATTTAACTGTTGCTTGGTTCATGATCAGAGCAGGGTAAGCAGTGGTTTGTTTCATAAGACATCGTCCTTCGTGTTGTAACCGTTTGACCACGCCTATAAAACGAAGTTTTACATACATTGAATTTGTGATTGATGTAAGTAATTGGTGGTAGAACGCGAAAATTGTTCCTTTTCTTCGGTTTACTGAGATAATATGAATGTGTTGCGATGCCTATCAGACAGTGTGATGAAATGATGAAATAGAGATGGAATAAGTTAAGCGCCCAACTATAAGGCCCAACCTTCACTCGCCCTAGAGTGCAGCCCTTGCCCCGCCCCACCTCTTTAATCACCTCACCCTAACTCCCAGAGCAACCTCAACTACCCAGCTCTTATTGCAAGCGAGATGTCACGGGTTCGATTCCCGGGCCGGTGAAAGTTGTTTGGACATACTTCCTAGCCCCCATTAGTCCCTGTTCACCTAGCAGTAAAGTAGGTTGCGAATTCGTATTCTGGGACAAGTTGTTGGAGCTTCCAATAACTTGATGACATAAACCATTGACTCTTCAGGCTTCTATGCCCTTGACTCTTCAGGCTTCTACGCCCTTAACTCATGAGACATAAAGGCAAGCATTAAATTAGCACGCTTCCCTGTAGGGAAGTGCGCAATAAATAAAAACAAAAAAACAGCCCTCAACCAACCCAGCCAACTTCCCACCCACCCTCACCCCAACCCAGCCGCGCCAACCCCTCACCCTAGCCGGCAGAATATGAAATAACGTCCTTAAAACACCCATATATGGGACAGGGTAGGAAATCTAGTGCCTGTACCGACAGACAATAACTAACCCATGACACAACCCTAATACACTATTTGCTTAGCTTGAGGGTCAGCCCGCCCTCTCTTACCTCCTCCCAAATTTCTTCAGTTTCAGAACTATAACTTTCTTCCCCCACTTCTAATCTTCTTTCACCCATCCTTTCTCTCTCTCTCTCAAAAAAAAAAATAACTCTAGCCCCGCCTTGCTCCACTAATCCACTCCCTCACCCTCCCACCCCTCTCGCCCCTACCCATGTGCCCCTTCTCCTGCCGCCCACTTCTACCTCCTCACCCTGCCCTTCGCCTGTTTTCTGTTTGTACAGTATTTTGTTGTTAGAGCTTAGTGTAGTTGATATATAGAGATGGATTTCTGTAAAGACCTTTCCTAGTGATGTGCTCGTCAATACACCTGTAGTATGTATTTGAAAGTTAATGACACTTGTTCCATGACCTAACCACCTATAGCTCTCTCTCTCGCTATCCTGCATGGTTTACGTTCGCATTTACTAGACTGGCACTGTGTTGCATATGGTGAAGGCATTTAGAGATGTTGATAATGTTAAGGAAAATTAATTTCACTTCTAGACATTCAGATTAAGGAAGAATTTGATCCTCCTTGCTGAATGTTGAGTTTGGAATTTACCAAATATACCTGAAGATTATGGGAAACTAATCTAAAGGGTGTGTACATCACCTCCGGGCTAATGAGCCGCGATGTCTTATACTGTTCTCACTTCCAGCCAGACGTAAACTCAGTATTTGCAGGTCTACCAAAATCCTGCTAGTGGGTGTGAAGTCCATGTCACTTGATTTCCCCACTTGAGCTATACCTCTATCCGGAATAATCAGAGATATAACTTTGGGCACCCAGAGCTACTAAGACCACCATAAAATATCACGGTGTGAAGGTGTGGAACAACTTACCCCAACCCATCCGAGCAAAGACTACTCTTCCCTCTTTTAAATCATTTCTTAAAAAATATCTATTGTTGAATTAATGATATTTCTTGTAATACCTACTATATATACCTGCTCTTATTGTACAGGTTGACAGCCCTTTATCCGAAATTCCGAAAAACGAAAAGCTCTGAAAACCGAAAAAAAAAATTTGTGGAGCAATTATTTTTTATTTTTTTTTTAATGGGTATTAGCCACCCGGGCACATGTCACTGACCTACATCGGGGCCTGGGGGGTGAAAATGTAATAGTAATAATAATTATAATAATACAGGTAATAATAATAATGATAATACAGTAATAATAATAATTATTCATAGTAAATAAAAATTTTAATAAAAAATACACAAAAATAAAATAAGAATGATCACAATAATAATAATATTAATAATAATAATAATAATAATAATAACATTAATTCTATAATAATGAAATAATAATAATATTAATACTGTAATAATGAAATAATAATAATAATAAAGATCAAAAGTGAGAAACATGACCTAGACCTATGAATTATTATTATTATTATTATTATTATTATTATAATTATTATTATTATTATTATTATTATTATTATATTTTAGCCCCCAGGCCCCAATGTGAGTCAGTGACCTGCTGTGCCCGGGTGGACTGATCCATGTAAAAAAAAAAAAAAAAAAATCTAACTAACCATTCTGAAATCCGAAAAATTCCAAAACCCGAAATGCATCTGGTCCCAAGGATTTCGGATAAGGGATTGTCAACCTGCACTATCAAAACCGTTTTATCGGAAATCATCATGTAAATAGATAAGACATTACCATTGCAATAAATATATTTGCCAACTAGACATAATCCTGACAGCTCTGTCCTCTTGTTGAACCTTAATACTGTACAACCCATGTTGTACTGCTTTCCCATTATACTTATGTTTGTCAATTCCACTGTGACGAATGTATGATACTTATAATATAAATTACAATAAAATAAATAAATACAAGTAATAAATAAATAAAATAAATAAATATTGAAGTGATAACTGTGGTAACATTCTGAGATGTTCTTATTATCACCATGCTATGTGTACTATTCCACATGATACTAAATGTTACATAATACTTCCTTGAGATAAATGTACTGTACATATTAGGTGCCTATAGGAGAGCTCAGGTTCTTTGGCTCAGCCATGTTAATATTGTTATTATTATCCACTTTGTATCTGTTTTATTCTGGGTAAATAAACTGTTTCAATTATATTAAATTCAATCAATCACACGTTAGAGGGAGACCATACGACCATAGCAGTCAGTAAGCAGTCAGAAAGCAGCAAAACCTGTCCATGATGGCGAAAACAATGTACTTCTGTGATGCATTATATATATATATATATATATATATATATATATATATATATATATATATATATATATATATATATATATATATATATAATTTTTTAAGAATTACCCAGGCACAGGTCACTGACCCACATCAGGGCCTGGGGGGATTAATAATAATAATAATAATAATAATAATAATAATAATAATAATAATAATGTGTGTGTGTGTGTGTGTGTGTGTGTGTGTGTGTGTGTGTGTGTGTGTGTGTGTGTGTGTGTGTGTGTGTGTGTGTGTGTGTGTGTGTGTGTGTGTGTGTGTGTGTGTGTGTGTGTGTGTGTGTGTGTGTGTGTGTGTGTAATAATAATTAATGTGTGTATGTGCTATGTGTGTGTGTGTGTGTGTGTGTGTGTGTGTGAGAAACCACAAAGAAATACAAAATGAAAAAAACAATCAAAAGTGAGGAACAATATATGTATGTTGTGTTGTCAATAGTAAGAGAAACAATTGAGACCCTGCAATTGTGTGTAAATGAGGCAGAAAGTCAGATCAGCAAACTGGGACTTGGTCACAATTTTCGTGATGCCATGTGGCAGCAAGATCTACAATAGACAACACATTATGCTTCCCATATCTTCCCAGGCGGTAGTACCTCCCTGTTTGGTAGCAGCCTAATACCTACTGCCGGTGCCAGTATGCCCTTTTGTCAACATGAGTATGCCAAATGTAGAGATGTCCCAAACTGGGATTCAGTCATCAGTGTTCCAGTCAGGCCGCGCACCAACCCGACGACACCATTAAGTAGATTACTAGTACGCTGTACCGCACTCAGTGCGGTCGCTAAGGGGTTGCGGGGCCAGGGCCAAGTCATCATTGCAGGGCCCCCTTGGGCCGCCATTTGCATTATATATATATATATATATATACATATATATATATATATATATATATATATATATATATATATATATATATATATATATATATATATATATATATATATATATATATATATATATATATATATATATATATATGAAACAAAGAAGTATGTCTGTGTGTGTGTTTGTGTGTGTGTCCGCACGAGAATCTCGGAAACTACCGATCTGCAGTGAGGTTGGATGGTGTTATATGTAGTGATGATGGATGGTGATATATGTAGTGATGATGGATGATGTTATATGTAGTGATGGTGGGTGGTGTTATATGTAGTGATGATGGATGATGTTTTATGTAGTGATGATGGGTGGTGATTAGACAATAAAATAATTCCAGTTTAATGCTAAAAAAAGTCTTTACATACTTGCTGCTAATTTCAAAACCAAAAATATGGTCTTCCCTAATGTACTACAGTGAGACAATGTGGAGCCTCCCGGAGGGTGGCGTCCCACCGTGGCATTACAATGGTCATTGCTGGAGACTTTCGCCAGACCCTATCTGTCATTTCTCGAAGCACTCCAGCTGATGAACTGAATGCATGCCTCAAGGCATCATACCTTTGGAGACGTGTTCAGACACTCACCCTACCCACAAATATGAGAGTACATCTACAAGGAGATCAGGATGCTGCACGGTTTGCAAATCTTCTACTACAGATTGGAAATGGAACTTTCCCTGATGATTCAGAAGGACAAATAATCATTCCTCAAGGATGTGGAAATATTGAAAAGTCCTCAACTGAGCTCACTAACATGGTCTACCTAAACATTATCCACCACTACAAGGATCACAAGTGGCTGCGTGAACGCGCAAAAATGGCACCAAAGAATGAAACAGTGGCTGAAATCAACATGACTCTACTCAGACAGCTTCCAGGCAGTAAGACCTCATTCAGGTCTGTTGATACAGTAATCGACCAGGATCAAGCAGTCCAGTACCCTGCAGAATTCCATAATTCTTTAGAGCCCACTGGAATGCCTCCTCACCACCTCACTCTCAAGATTGGAACTCCTATAATGCTCTCAAGAAATCTTGAACCACCAATCCTCTGCAATGGCACAAGACTGGTGGTGAAAAACATGATGCCACATGTACTGGAAGCTACAATACTGACAGAAAAAGCTAAAGGAGTGGACGTATTTATACCAAGGATACCTCTTATCACCACTGACCTGCCAATTTGAGTTCAAGCGACTTCAGTTCCCGGTTAAAGTGAGCTTTGCCATGTCCATCTACAAAAGCCAGTGATAGAGTCTAAAGATGGTTGGCCTAAACCTGGTGTTTCCTTGCTTCTCTCATGGACAGTTCTATGTTGGATGCTCCAGAGTGGGAACTGGCAAAAATATGTACATACTTGCTCCTAATGGCAAAACCAAAAATGTGGTCTACCCTAATGCACTACATTGAGACAATGTGGAGCCTCCCGGAGGGTGGCGTTCTACCTTGTGTGTTTGTGTGTTTGTGTGTGTGTGTGTCCGCACGAGAATCTAGGAAACTACTTTACCGATCTGTAGTGATGATGGATGGTGTTATATGTAGTGATGATGGATGTTGTTATATGTACTGATGATGGTGGTGTTATATGTAGTGATGATGGATGGCGTTATACTAAGTGATGATGGATGATGTTGTATGTAGTGATGATGGGTGGTGTTATATGTAGTGGGGAAAATGGATGATTATATATATAGAATATGAAAAGTATCCCTCTGTTGTCATTGGCAACATGGATAAGAAATGTGAATACTGCGGTGCAAGGAAGTACAAAGGAGAATCTGCGGGACTGTGCTGCTCTCATGGGAAAGTACGTCTGCCAAATTTGGAAAAAACCACCACAACCATTGAAGACTCTCATGCTGGGAACAAAACCAGAGTCAAAACACTTCTTGGAAAATATACGGAAGTACCATTCATGCTTCCAGATGACATCCTTTGGAGCTACCAGAGTAGTTCGCGAGCACAGATACATGCCCACATTCAAAGTCCACGGTCAAGTCTATCACAAAGCAGGATCCCTCTTATCACTGGAAGATGAGTAGGCAAAGTTCCTCGAAATCTACTTCATAGGAGATCATGAAAAGCAGACTACTATCAGGTGTGGCAACATTCAAGGTGTCAGACATGACATTCTCCTATCTATCCAAGAAATGCTGCATGAGCGCGACACGAATGTATAGTCATTTAAAAATGCCCTGGAAAACATGCCCTTCTGACGAGTACAAATCAGGATAAAAGCAGACACTTAATGCACTACAGTGTGACAATGTGGAGTCTCCCGCAGGGTGGCGTCCTACTGTGGCCAAGGGAAAAAGCCGCCCGGAGGGCGGCGATTCCGCTAGTGTGTGTATATATATATATATATATATATATATATATATATATATATATATATATATATATATATATATATATATATATTGTGTGTGTGTGTGTGTG